>NC_047516.1:10685475-10772315 GCF_902827115.2 Pseudochaenichthys georgianus | reverse complement strand
ACACACACACACACACACACACACACACACACACACACACACACACACACACACACCACACACACACACACACACACACACACACACACACACACACACCCACACACACACACACACACCCACACACACACACACACACACACACACACACACACACACACACACACACACACACACACACACACACACACACACACACACACACACACACACACACACACACACACACACACACACACACACACACACACACGTGTTCACAATTACTTGCTGACGTTCATTTTCTCTCACAACAACATGTGACACACACACACACACACACACACACACACACACACACACACACACACACACACACACACACACACACACACACACACACACACACACACACACACACACACACACACACACACACACACACACACACACACACACACACACACACACACACACACACACACACACACACACACACACACACACACACACACACACACACACACACGTCAGCAGAGCACTGGCTGTCATCAACCACTTATTACGGCAACAGGTGTCTAACAGGAGGGCACTATGTGTGTGTGTGTGTGTGTGTGTGTGTGTGTGAGTATGTGTGTGTTTTCATTTATGAGAGAGAGAAACATTGGATGAGTTTGTAAACAATAAACCCCACTGAAAAAGATAATGGTTGTTTTGCACAGGAGACATTCTTCCCTATTAACAGTAAGGACGGTTCTGTTAAATTCAAGTTTCCCAGTGAGCCATTGGAGTGTGACAGGAAACAGTAATCATTATTTTGACAGTTGTTACACTAGTTAATGGACTATTTTAAAGATATGTATTACAACAGGTGGATGGAAATAAACTGATTTTAATGACTGACTCTGTGTTTCTCTCCATTTGAGAGGTGGTGTGTAGGTGATTTTGAGTAGGCTTATGTAAGACAGTGTGAGTGTGTGTGTGTGTGTGTGTGTGTGTGTGTGTGTGTGTGTGTGTGTGTGTGTGTGTGTGTGTTGCCCCAGGCAGAGAGGCAGAATCTACGTCAGAACTAATTCCCAAACTGATCTCTGAGATAGAGCTAAACCCAGGGGAATGAGGGAATGTGTGTGTTTGTGTGTGTGTTTGTGTGTGTGTTTGTGTGTGTGTGTGTGTGTGTGTGTGTTCTAAATGTCTGACTAAAAATGGATTTCATGGTATTATTGACTTAAGTGATATGTGACTCACATGAGGTAACTTACCATGCAGACATACTAACTGAGAGACAGAAAGATATACAATAAAGAAAAATCTGATATAAGGATTAAAAAGCCTTATTTTTCTTTCACTTCACTCAGTAGAGATTAACTTTTGGTAAATTAATGAATAAATACAAAAATAGAAAGGACCTCCAACAATCAGTCGATCAACAGAAATATAATTGGGTTGAACTGAAAAAAAAAGAAAATTTAAAGTCAGCAACTTGGGAAACTGGGAGGAACATTGTTATCCCCATGTTATGACATGCTACAGAGCGACAGCTCATGGAGAAAACAACAGAAAGACTGATCAATAATGAAAACAATTGACAGCAGCTGTATAACTCAGAGAGGAAGAGTAAGTTAAAACACAAAGAAGATAACAGCCTCTTTCTTTCTTCTCTAACTAAACTTCCAGCTCAGATCTATATTGACCTGACCCTCTCAGCTCTCAGCGTATCGACTTCAAACCGGTGCTGCTTACTAATGAGCACCATTGACTGTTCTCTGGCCTTGAAACACACAGACACAACTGTGTGGAGGCAGAACGCTAAAGATCAGGATTATTGATCTTTAATTGGCCCAATTTCACCCCAAACCCAACGTGGAGAGCCTGGGTTAATTACTAACAAGAAAATCCCAACTGGAATAATTAAAGTGAAGTATGCACTTATATGCAGATAGC
The DNA here is from genome assembly GCF_902827115.2 of Pseudochaenichthys georgianus. Taxonomy (NCBI): domain Eukaryota; kingdom Metazoa; phylum Chordata; class Actinopteri; order Perciformes; family Channichthyidae; genus Pseudochaenichthys; species Pseudochaenichthys georgianus. The sequence continues at coordinate 10,770,395 of NC_047516.1, read as the reverse complement.
TTGTTATAAGAGGAGCTCTGCGGTGAGGATCAACAAGTTAATCAACGTGTTACGTGTTGCTAACGTATGATTTATCTATGAGTAACATTGCTGGGATTATTGGGCTGAATTATACAAGAGTGTGTTGCTATTCATAGCAACTCCAAGTATTATAAAGACAGCTATTCATAAAATCTGAATAATCCATCCATCCATCCATCCATCTTCTCCCGCTTATCCGTGGTCGGGTCGCGGGGGTAGCAGTTCCAGCAGAGAGCCCCAAACTTTCTTTTCCCTGGCGACATCAACCAGCTCTGACTGGGGGATCCCAAGGCGCTCCCAGGCCAGCGAAGAGATATAATCCCTCCACCTGGTCCTAGGTCTACCCCTTGGTCTCTTCCCAGCTGGACGTGCCTGGAACACCTCCCTAGGGAGGCGCCCAGGTGGCATCCTAACTAGGTGCCCGAACCACCTCAACTGGCTTCTTTCGACGCGAAGGAGGAGCGGCTCAACTCCGAGTCCCTCCCTGATGACCGAACTTCTCACCTTATCTCTAAGGGAGACACCAGCCACCCGGCGGAGGAAACCCATCTCGGCCGCTTGTATCCGCGATCTCGTTCTTTCGGTCATGACCCATCCTTCATGACCATAGGTGAGGGTAGGAACGAAAATGGCCCGGTAGACAGAGAGCTTTGCCTTCCGGCTCAGCTCCCTTTTCGTCACAACGGTGCGGTAAAGCGACTGCAATACCGCTCCCGCTGCTCCGATTCTCCGGCCCATCTCACGCTCCATTGATCCCTCACTCGAGAACAAGACCCCGAGATACTTGAACTCCTTCACTTGGGGTAAGGACTCATTCCCTACTTGGAGTGGACAGTCCATCGGTTTCCTGCTGAGAACCATGGCCTCAGATTTGGAGGTGCTGATCCTCATCCCAGCCGCTTCACACTCGGTTGCGAACCGATCCAGTGAGTGCTGAAGGTCGCAGACCGATGAAGCCATCAGAACCACATCATCTGCAAAAAGCAGTGGTGCAATCCTTAGTCCACCGAACTGCAGACCCCCCCCCCCACGACTACGCCTCGAAATCCGATCCATGTATATTACAAACAGGATTGGTGACAAAGCGCAGCCCTGGCGGAGGCCAACCCTCACCGGAAATGGGTCCGACTTACTGCCGAGGACCCGGACACAGCTCTCGCTTTGGGAGTACAGAGATTGGATGGCCCTGAGTAGAGACCCCCTCACCCCATACTCCCGCAGCACCTCCCACAGTAACTCCCTGGGAACCCGGTCATACGCCTTCTCCAAGTCTACAAAACACATGTAGACCGGATAAGCGTACTCCCAGGCCCCCTCCAGGATCCTTGCGAGAGTAAAAAGCTGATCCGTCGTTCCACGACCAGGACGGAATCCGCATTGTTCCTCCTCAATCTGAGGTTCGACAATCGGCCTGACCCTCCTTTCGAGTACCTTGGAGTAAACTTTCCCGGGGAGGCTGAGTAGTGTGATGCCTCTGTAATTGGCACACACCCTCTGATCCCCCTTTTTGAAAAGGGGGACCACCACCCCGGTCTGCCACTCCTTCGGTACCGTTTCCGACTTCCACGCAACGTTGATGAGACGTGTCAACCATGACAGTCCCTCAACACCCAGAGCCTTCAGCATTTCCGGGCGGATCTCATCCACCCCCGGGGCTTTGCCACTGTGGAGTTGTTTGACGACCTCAGTGACCTCCCCCCGGGAGATTGGCGTTGATCCCCCGTCATACTCCAGCTCTGCCTCTAACATAGAGGGCGGAGTTGTCGGGTTCAGGAGTTCCTCAAAGTGTTCCTTCCAACGTCCCAACACTCCATCAGTTGAGGTCAACAACGTCCCATCCTTACTGTACACAGCTTGGATGGTTCCCTGCTTCCCCCTCCTGAGGTGTCGGACAGTTTTCCAGAACAACTTTGGTGCCGCCCGAAAGTCCTTCTCCATGTCTTCTCCGAACTTCTCCCACACCCGCTGCTTTGCCTCGGCCACGGATGAGGCTGCTGCCCTTCGGGCCTGTCGGTACCTTGCAACTGCTTCGGGAGTCCCCCGGGATAACAAATCCCTGAAGGCCTCCTTCTTCAGTCGGACGGCTTCCCTGACCACCGGTGTCCACCAGGAGGTTCGAGGGTTACCGCCCCTTGAGGCACCTAAGACCTTGAGACCACAGCTCCCCACCGCGGCTTCGGCAATAGAGGCTTTGAACACCGACCACTCTGGTTCAATGTCCCCAACCTCCACAGGAATGCCCGAAAAGCTCCGCCGGAGGTGTGAGTTGAAGGCCTCCTGAACTTGGGCCTCCTCCAGACGTTCCCAGTTCACCCGAACTACACGTTTGGGCTTACCAGGTCTATCCAGAGGCTTCCCCCGCCACTCGACCCAACTCACCACCAGATGGTGATCAGTTGACAACTCCGCCCCTCTCTTTACCCGAGTGTCCAAAACATACGGCCTCAGGTCCGATGATACGATAACGAAATCGATCATGGACCTTCTGCCTAGGGTGCTCTGGTACCACGTACACTTATGAGCATCCTTATGTTCGAACATGGTGTTTGTTATGGCCAATCCATGACTAGCACAGAAGTCCAGTAACAAACCACCACTCCGGTTCAGATCAGGGGGGCCGTTCCTCCCAATCACGCCCCTCCAAGTGTCTCCATCATTGCCCACATGTGCGTTGAAGTCTCCCAGCAAGACTAAGGAGTCCCCTTCAGGAGCCCCATACAGGACTCTTTCCAGGGTCTCCAAGAAGGCCGAATACTCTGAACTGCTGTTGGGTGCATAAGCACACACAACAGTCAGAGTTTTCCCCCCCATAACCCGCAGGCGTAGGGAGGCGACCCTCTCGTCCACTGGGGTAAACTCCAACAACGAAGCACCTAACCGGGGACTTGTGAGTATCCCCACACCCGCCCGGCGCCTCACACCTTGAGCAACTCCGGAGAAGAATAGAGTCCAACCCCTATCCAGAAGTAAGGTTCCAGAGCCGACGCTGTGCGTAGAGGTGAGCCCAACCAGATCCAACTGGTACCGCTCCACCTCCCGCACAAGCTCCGGCTCCTTCCCCCCCAGAGAGGTGACGTTCCACGTCCCCAAAGCCAGCTTCTGCCGCCCGGGTCTGGTCCGTCGAGACCCTCCGCTTTCACTGCCACCCGTCTGGCAGCGCACCCGACCCCATCGATGTTTCCCGTAGGTGGTGGGCCCGCGGGACAGAGAAGCGGAGGTGTTGCCCACGTTGCCTTTTCGGGCTGGGCCCGGCCGGGCTCCGTGGCAAGCCCGGCCACCAGACGCTCGCCGACGAGTCCTCCTTCTGGGCCTGGCTCCAGAAGGGGACCCCGGGCTTCCTCCGGGCCGGGTATCCTCACTTCTTGTTTTTCCTTTCATGAGGTCTTTTGAACCAATCTTAGTCTGGCCCCTTGCCTGAGACCAATTTGCCATGGGAGACCCTACCAGGAACACAAGGTTCCAGACAACACAGCCCCCAGGTTCATCAGGGCACACAAACCTCTCTACCACGGTAAGGTGCTGGTTCTTCAGAAAATCTGAATAATAATAATAATAATAATCTCCTTTATTTTGATGTCAGATAAAAACAATGTTGAATGAAATAGTGTACAGATATTATCCAGGTTATTCAAATGTATTATAAATTCAAAAAGTTAGCAACACTTATGTTTCCACAACTGAATGTATACATCTTTTTTTTTCTATTTGTATAGCTTACATCCCGCAGAACACTTAACTTGTATATGGATATCTTTCATTATTTCATTGTTGAGCATAGATGATTTTATTTACATTTATAAGGTTTTAATTGAAAGCTAAAAGGCTGTTGTAATATATTTTTTTTATATATTAACAATGGCTCAAATCCATAAGGCGTTAATCAACAGTTGCATGAGAATATGTGACACAACGCTATAGCACTAGGAGTTAACTACAGCGATTATTTGTTAAAACAAAATGTGGACTACTTTCAGTAAAATGTGCCTCACAGTCCACACACAGAAATATAACACCCCAGTAACCTGCGGTGTCAAAACAAAAGGCCTGTGCAACACGTCGTAAATCCTTTTCATGAGCCTACGGGGACAGTTACATAACTCCAGCACCAAGTATCCTCATCTGTCACAACATTACAAATGTATGAATGAAAATAAAAACCTGTCAGAGACACGTACATTTAGTAAATATCGAGCAAGAGATGAAAGTTTAGTTTATGGTTGTCAAATATCTCGACCATGAAGCATGACTAGAGGCACACATTATGTTTTATCCATGTCGGATGGACAAACAAACACCACAAACATGTGAAACGGCTCATGTGGTATAACAGACCTGTGGGGAAGAAGTAACTAAGAATAATCAGGAGTATGGTGTGCTTAAGCAGTCTATGGTTGATAACGTAAAATGAAAGCCGATTAATGATGACAGTTTGTCTGTTTGAGGTTCAAGCTTATGCCACAATTAATGTATTTTTCTGAATATTCAAAAAAAGGCTTCAGACCCACATTTGAAGGAATAGTTTGACATTACAACGAGTATCCCATTAGCTAAAGTAGCTTAGCATAAAGACTGGAAACTAGGGGGAAAAGCAAGCCTGGCTCTATTTCGTTCTTTACACAATGTGCCTACCAGCATATTTAATGCAAATTGTTCAACTATTCCTTAAATCATAGAATGCACTAAAGGAAAGCAAACATTAACTTCTGCATCATGTTACTCCTATGTCTGCAGGATCATCTGTGTTCATATGCGTTACTTTGCAAAGTTGAATTAAATTGGTTAAATAAAACGGTATGAACCCAAATATGAATTGCAATAAAAAACAGATCAGAACGAAATAATAATTGACAACATATCGGTGCCCACACCATGAAGCTCAGACAATATATCTGGTTTGTTCTAAAAGGACAGGTTGCAGATTTGTGCTGGATTATTTCTTGTTGGCGAGCAATTGCATCCTTATCCACTCTTAGATAGTTATCTTTGTAAGCTTTCCCAAAAGGTTGAACTTTTTCTTAAAAACATAGTGAGCACGAAGGGATTAATGTTTAACAAGAACACAAGTGCTTTTATTTTGAAAGGCTGGATTAAGTGGATATCAAACTGCTGGAGCTCAGGAGCAGAACGCATTACTCCGAGTCTCACGTTGCATCTCTGTGTCAAAGGATTAATTTTTAAAACACTATTACTTGTTTATGAAGCTGAAAATGGTTAAGGGGCAAGACACATCTCTGACATGCTGCCTTGTTACAGACCCTGCAGATCTCTTGGTCCTCTGGGACTGGAATGCACTGAAACATTGACCTTAATTAAATGTATTATACACGTTTCACATTACTGTGTTATTACTGTGTTGGGGTCTGCCACCTTTTTGACTAAAAGAGCCATTTTGCCCCCTTTTCCACCAATTGCTTTTTCGGTGACGTGAGGGGTAAAAACAAGCCTTTAGCTTTTATGCAACACGTATCTGCAGATCAACCTTTGAACTCTTTCACTAAATGCCTTTCTGCAGCTTTTAATCAAATTCCAGGAACTCCATCACAGATCTGTTTGAATTCATTATTTCCTTCTCTTAATCATTTCAATATTTTCACATGCCAAATGTAAAGCTCCTTGAAACGTCTTTGTGTGTAAAATGGTGCTATGCAAACCTGCCTCGACCTGCCAAGTTCTTTACAAGTCCCTGCAACATAAACAGACTGAATAAAATACTGTGGGCTGAAATAATAGCAGCCATAAAAGCAAATCCTGGCCGCAGGAACACAAATATCTGTGTTGTGAATAGTAAAGACCTTCAGATTATATCAGCTACCTGGAGGATAAAGTAGCTTGGTGTAAATTTGTTACCTTCCCTCTGTAGTGCCCTTCAGAGGACCCTAAAACAGTTGGGGACTCGATTTGATCCACTGAAGCTGTCAGAGCGAAGATACATAACGCTGCACACAGTGGGAAACGTTGGCCAGCTTTATCTTGCTCCTTTAACTACTGGTCACGACCCAAAATAGATCATAAGCATGTAAGGCTGAGCGCACACAAGATAAGAGAGCAAATATCTGGATTCAATAAGCCTGAATGTAGCGGTGATATTACATTTCCATCTCGTCTCCTGTGTACTCAAGGACTTGCTTTATTTGTTCTGTTGTGTTTTTATTCTACATAGGGCAGAAATAAATGCATTATTTCCCAGTTACTCTTTTGTTCATTTCAATACATCTGCTGCTGGAAATATTTAAAAAAGGGATTTCTTATTGGCCTGCAGACGCAAATAGTATTTCATTTGAAATGCGGTATTCTGTAACACCTGTTTTTTATAGCTTGAAGAAAGAAACAAAACAAAGAATGGGAGACATAAAAGAGTCTTTTGTTTGTTTCACTCTTTCCAGTTGACAGTAAATCGGTTATGCAGAAACACAATAAGTAGAAATTGTGATTGTCTAAGAAATATTACTGACATGATATTAATTAATTGTTGTAACTTTTCTTGAATTGAACACTCAACTTGTATCATAATCATGATACATTATTCAATACCAGTTATGAAGGCCTACTCTAGAGAGACATTTATGTATCTACTTAATTACACAAAACTATTTATGATTCAGTCTTTTTGAACAAGACTGTGAAAGGTATGTGAATGATATGCTATGTACTGCTACTCTTGTGGAAAGATGTCCAGAAGAGCCAATAACAGCAATCACTCTGAGCAGTAAGCATAGTAATCATTTGTCATATAATGGATATAAATGGATTTCCCGTTTGTCCCTTATATCCTGAATTAGTCATCTATTGTGTTGATTGTAGTTTTTTTAAATAAAGTAACTAAGAGGGTCTGGAAAAGTGGCTAAATCTAGGAAAACTAGTTGCCAAGCTTGCGATATTGTTTGTGAGTGTGACAATTGTCGGTTGCTCTCCGACGCTGTGAGCAAGACTTAAAGTTAACATGTGGCACTTGTAAAAAAAATAAAATTAACTAGACTGATTGGCCGGTCACCTGTTGGTTCTGACCAGTTGGACATTGATTGGTTTCATGTGATTAGACCTATAAATAAAGCTTTAAAAATATACAACACAGAGATAGAGAAATTGAATAAACATGACGAAAAGTGAAATACATGCTGTGGTGTGTTTACTTAGCTTGTCAAAAATGACCATGCACACAAAGGAATTAGGGGAAGAAAGCATTAAGGGTATATGAAAGAGATGGAGACAGGAGGGAAGATATGACAGAAGGATTTAAGAAAGGGGGGAAAGAAGGGCAGAAGGAGCCAACAAAGGAAAGTGGGTCAGACAGGCAGACAGTGGAGGATGCTGCAGCTGGATACGGCAGACTGAAGATCTGTGAAACACACACACACGCACACGCACACGCACACACACACACACAATAATCAAGCACACATGCCAGAGTCTATCACTTCCAAACACTTCCAGACAGCAACAAACTAAATGATTTATTAGCTCCTGCTAGTCCGGCACTGACAGTGAAGCCACGCCCATCTGGGGTCCATGGCAACATCATTCTCCAATCAGAGCTCAAATGTTGAGATTTGGGCTGTGTGTGTGTGTGTGTGTGTGTGTGTGTGTGTGTGTGTGTGTGTGTGTGTGTGTGTGTGTGTGTGTGTGTGTGTGTGTGTGTGTGTGTGTGGCTTTTCCTTGCATTCAGGTAAATATGATTACTATATGTATTTTTTTAATATAACTTTCTCTATGCATGCATGTGTGAAAAGGCATAAGATTACAAGTGTGTATCCAGGAACACACACATATTGTAATACACACACTGACATGCCTCTGGAGGAATCTGGAGTCCTACCCAGGCAATAAACTCTAAATAAACCTTGTGACACCAACACTCTGTTCCTCTTTCTCCTTTCATTCCTCCACATTCATAGGCTCCTCTTTCCCTTTTTCATGTGCACTGCTCTCTACTCTTTCTCCTTGCTTGCACTCCTTCATCCAGTTACCTACAGTCCCAGTTAAATCCTTTATTTTTATTTATTTTTCAGCTCTGTCTCTCCTTCATTTCCTCTTCTACATTTATCCTGTCTTTTTTTTTTATCTCCCACCCTCCGTCTTTTCCTTAGATTTTTCACAGTCTATGTGGAGATATAAAGGGAAAGGAGAGAGAAAGCAATACATATGGGGAACACAAAACAGGATTTGGGGAGGGATTAAATTGTCTCCAAAATCTCGATTGACAATGTATCCAGACAGCATGGATCGCCTGTCTTGCATGCAGCATGCATAAGCCTCGACAGGATTAAAGAAGAGACTGGTCTGAGCTTTTGAAAATATTTCTAGTCTTGCCACGGTTCCTTAAGGAATCCCTGATACTGTACAACATAATTATAATCTTACACTGGTGGCCAATAGCATTCTGCTCACAATTACTGTCTCAAACTATAAGACGTTAATCCAAACGTATTAAAAAAACACCCTTAAAACAGCTTTATATCAGAAGGTGGGGAGTATTTAACATGTTACATAGCACACAATAAGGGAAAGTGTTCACATATTTTACTCTCAAATTATATTCAATTTTATATTTTGAAACTGAAAATGCTGACTTAATTACATTGTACAGTGGATGTTATTGGAGATGTTTCTAAAATCTAGATAATGTTTTCAGGTAAATGAATGGAAAACGTGATAACAATTGAGAAATCTTTAAACACTGGGCTTAGCAGTATGATCACAATTTTCTTCAACTTTTCTTGAATCTTATTCCAGCTGAAATATAGTAAACATTTCTTCACACAGTGTTTGACTGGATTGTATTAAACCTGCTAAGCTCTGAGCAGTAAACTCTACATTGCCAATGTGTTTGAATCAAATTGTTATGTAGGCATTTAAAAACACTTAAAAAATGAGTACGAGCCAGATGGTTCAAAGTTTAGGATGGTTGACTGACCTTCACTGCAGCGTTGTTTGAGTGTCTCTTAATTTTACACATCTGATCATGTTTTCATACATGTTTTGATTTATTTTGGGAGTTAATGGAAATAATTGTAAGTAAAATGTTAATAAATGCTCACAAAACCTAAATGAAGCTGTTATATTCTAAACAGGAGTGGGACAATTGAAGGACAAACTTCCTAGAGGATTGTGAGTTTCTAACAATGGCTAATACTGGACACTGCATTAATGAACAGATGTGGTGAAGCTACTACCCCTTGGAGAAGTTTCACACTATACTTGGCAGGTGAAGTAAAAAGGTTCCTCTCTATTCACCTCTTCTCAGGAGTCATGGAGGAAGTAGTTCAGACTGAAATCACACTCAGCAGCTGGGGAGGGGGCCTCACACAGCACGGAGCGAAGCCTAATTGGCTGTGTTTTATTGGCCGGCCGGCCAGGGGTAAGTGGATGTCTGAGGAATGTGTTTGCAGATGCTACAGGCTGCTCAACAGGGAAGCTTTATTCCATAATGGTGTGAGAGGCTGGGACAAAATGATAGCATGTGGGAAAGTTGGCAAAATTTGGCTCAAAGCATTACTGAGAAACACCGTTTAGGAAGTGATGGACTTTTGACTAGCAGGGTGGGCCAAGACGACTGTAATCTTTGAACATTTCTAATTAGTTTCAATGTATTGTACTCTGGATTTACAGACTCAAGACAAGCTTCCCTTCTGAAAGGGAGCATGATGGGTACTGTATGCTGGCAGCCACCTTGGTCTCCTCTGAGCATAAAAGCAATTTAAGATTATAATAAAACATTAACCAGTCTGCTCTCATCACAGGTTGATATTTACTACTTCTTTCAGCATTAGACCATTTCTTCCCTCTTGAATGTAATTGCTCTTCACACCATTAGCAAACCTGAATATTCAGTCTGTGAACTCAGTCATGTTCAATTGATGTGGTAACCTTTATTATTAGTATACAATGAAATTGTCAATGAGTAATTGAGTGTTCTATGCGTTTAATGTCTAACTGCCTGGGCAGAGGGCAGACACATCTGTTCATTAATACCCACTGTATATTGGAGAGTGGGTGATGCCTGTTTTTTGTCATGCTTGGCTGGTGATCTGAGAAAAGTTTGTATTGTATTTGACATAATAATCCATGAATAATACATATAAAGCTGTTTGAGTTAATATATCTTTGCATCCCTTTTTCCTTCCTATAATCGTTTGAGTTTGTCAGGTGTAGTCTTAGTCATTACATTTATGATTTAATTCTTATCACTGGTATTGACACACATTTTAACATACTGTAACTCCAACTACAACATCAAGTCTAAGCAAGAACCTCAACTTCTTAAAGTTGCCAAAGGGTTGTCTCCCACATCATTGTCAAATTGTAAAACAAAACCATGAATTAACAAACGTGTCATCCACCTGTATCCAAGCTGTATTAAACCTTTTTTAGATTCAAATTGCTACAAAGAGTCATTTTGTCCCATTGGGGTTTGCCAGGCAATGCGAGGGTACAGCAAACAGAAAGAGAAACCATGGTCAACAAGAGAACAATGAGTTTGTGACACTATCATGAGACAAGAACTGAACCAAATCAAATGTCAAAGAATACTGGTAGTTTGCAGCATGTTTGGTAAGAGCTTGTTGACTTGTAGGAGACTTACATGTTGTGTTAACCAAAGAGATACATTCAGGACATAAACTGTAAGACGGAGCAGCAAAGAGAAGAACATCAAGCTTCAGATTGTTTCATATGTGGTTTTTAGTAATTATTGCTGAGTCACTTGAGGCAACTATCATACTACAAAGTGGAAAGGTCATACAGCACCATTTCATCTATACTAGAAAACATAAATGAGTGCACAGATGGAAGAAATGCATTCATGCAAAACCAGGCCTCTTGAAACCACAACTGTCTGACTTTACGCTTCTGATCAAAGACGAGTGAAACAAAAAGCGCTTTATGATTCTTAACTGTCATCCTCAGCTGTAACACCTTCAGAAAAATACCCTAACCATTAACCGTCTTATAAATGCCTGGTTTTGCAGCCTTGAAGAACATCATATTCCAGCAAATAAACACCCATCTCCAATAAATGCCTGGTCAAGAGACTGTTTACGCTGCAGGTCATAAAACTGCTCACAAAACCACTCAAATGTGCCTGCCCTAAAGCAGGCATGATAACATCCGTGTAGATTTTTGCCAATGCAATTTAGATCTTTAATATTTAACCTGGACACAGTTAACTATAATGGTGAACATTTTACTTGTGCCTGTTATTAAGAAAAGGTTGGTTTTGATGTACAGAAAGAAACCCGATTTGCCTTGGGTTATAGATCTAACATATCTGTGGTTGATTCCAAAGCTGAAATAAATTAAGTTTTTATAAGAAGTTTAGAAAAGTAGATAAAAAATGATGTCAAAATGTTATACATTCTGTTCCTTGTCTGTTTATCACCACCCGTCATGACTCAAAATGTTTCTATTTCAACCGTCTTTGTGCAGACATGAAAATACACACTATTAATCAATATGTCTGGCAGGTACATGTTTGTTTGTTTCTTTGACTGTAAGGCAATATAATCAAAACCACATTGGCTGCCTGCAGAGTTGATCTTGATGAACTAAATGAAAGCCCTGAAACTTCTGCTTATCTGCTGTGTAGTTAGTAACACGTTGATAGTGAAAAAGACAGTTTGTAAGCTCCAAAACACTCTTATAATTATAAATTAGGTTGCAAATGGCAATACATAATGCAAGAGTGAGAGAGCAAGAATGTTCTCACCGAGCAGTTTGAGCTGTGTGCAGTCAATCAATAAATATTCATCCTTCCAGCTGTTTTCTACCAAAATCAAGAGATCAACTTAGGACAAGTTGTGTGTGAACCTATTGGCGTCTCATGAAACTTGAGTAAGAAGTTGTAAGTTGCAAACTGCTCTGGATTTTCCTTTATTTTTACGTCTTTTGCTTTAAAGCTGATTTTAACCCATTAGAGCAGCCCACCCAAATCAACTCCCCCGATGGCCAATTATTATGGTATTATTAATTTCCAACCTGCAAAAAACTTTACTCCGCATTGACTCTAAAGCCTCTCTGTTTGGGCAAGGGCAGCCTAAATGTTTACAAAACGTTTCCTGTGAACAACATATTGCACATACTATCAATCTACTCTATGGTGTATCACTGGAGTTGTACGTTAGACGGATGAATTTGGCAAAAACATTGTATTGATTGATTGATCAATCTAGCCAGGGAGAAACAGCAACATTTGCCGGTCCCTTTTTGCTACCAATGATATTAATCAGCCTCCATGTGGGAATGTATGTAATGGTGTGACACAGTGTTCCTCCGAGAATCATTTTTGAATTAACCAATACAGATATATTTCCAGGCAGATCTGACATATACTTGGGGGGGTGGTGGTAGCGGGGGGGGGGGGGGGGGGGGGGGGGGGGTTGAGGTGACGTGCAACAACATTAACATGAACCTTTCTGTTGGTCGCTTGTTAGCAGACCCTTCACGCGATGGCAGAGCGAACAGGTATAGGCAGGGCCCATAATGATAGCCCTATAGTTTAAATCTACTACCCACACATGAACATATGGAAATGGTTTACTATTTAAAAAAATTAATGTATTTATAAATGTATTTAGGAACCTATCCATGTGATTTTTAGTGGGGGTCGACCTCAAATCCTCTAGGGGGGTCCGGGGGCATGCCCCCCGGTAAGATTTTATTTTTTATTTTGGAGTTAAATGCATCAATCTGGTGCATTTTGAGGGGAAAATAAAGAGACTAGATCTATGGAAACACCTATATTAAACAGAACTGTATACATTTCAATCATCATAAAATCATGGCCATAACCAATAACATACCATTTCCAATATGAAACAAACACTGAAACTTGTTTATTAATTTATTTTTGGTTCATTTATAGTTGTGATTGTGTCTGTGCTCCTGAATCAGCCTCTCCTGTCTCCCTCCTCTCCCCCCTGCTCCTCTTTGAGGCAGCAGCAAAGACTAGTTTTCTCTAGACACGTTTTAAAAGTGTATCTTACCCTTTTTTCACCTAGTTAACTTTTTATTTATTTATTCATGCGTATTTTACTAATCGCATTACATTTCATTTAGCTGACGCTTTTATCCAAGGCGACTTATAATGACCGATTACAGGGACATTCTCCCTGGAGTAACTAAGGGCTAAGTGACTTACTCAAGGGCACACTAGTGGTGGTGTTCCTGGCGGGATTTGAACTCACAGCCTTCCGATCTTCAGCCCACCTCACTATCCATTAGACCAATCACAACCCTCTCAAATGGAAATATGTGTTTACATAAATGGTGACCACACCGTTTGAGACCCACTGAGAACTTAGACTAAGTTAACTATCTAAACACTCAGAGAGTCCCTTACCTCACCTGAGCTGAGGTTATCCCGAGCTTGAATGACACACAGAGACCAATCAAGGGCTTTGATTTATGATCTGTATGACAGTGGCCATGTCGGCAGGCCACATCATGTGGACAGCCAGTCACCCTGTGTGAGGCAGGCCACTTAACAGGCCAGAAGGAGGCGAGATCAGAGCAAGTGAGCGAGGGATCATTGTCCACAAGTTAATCGATCGCAGATGGCGTCGTGGTGGCGGACGAATAAAAAAAAAAATTATAAAAAAAAAAACCTAAATGGGTCGCGAAATATACTTGGGCGGCCGTTAATATACCTGGGCGGCCCGCCCAAGTATAGTCTATGTGTGGGAAACCCTGTTTCCAGGTACTTAATTGCCAACATTACAAAAAATAATACAATGACAACAAAATGCAAATGCAATACAATCCTATTTCTCAGAAGTCACAACTCACAACCCTTCTGAAGGAGCTTTTAATCTTACATATAATGCGCTATATGAAGCACTATTCGAGTTAACTGACTGCATCGACAGGCTCTCAGAGGAAGCTTTTAAATTGGACCTCAGAGGGCCGCACTTTCCGTAGAGTCCTGTGAAGTTAGATTTTACAGTTGAGTTGCGCCAGTGTGTCATTGGTACCGTATAAGAGACCCTACTGTAAAATATTAAAGGCCCAGGTCAACTGGGGGCCCTCATATTGCTCTCATTACTTATTGACGCACCCCTATCCCTATCTGTGTGCAGCTAGTGAGCCTGTGGGTGTGTTTGGAGAGACAGAGCGGAGATGGTTGACATGGGCAAACACTCACCGGCGCACACACACTTTCAAGCATTCACACAGCCAGAAATAGACCTGAACGGAAAACTTACTGTAAATGCTGCACACAGGGGTGTTCACATAGTGCAGCAGTCTCATAGAGTAGTGATATACATAATACAGTATAACTTTCCAATTACTATGCTGTGTGTATTACAGGGCCTGTGTGCATGTTTGTTTATGATTGCTGCTAAGGTTGCATGTAAGCTTATTAGTGTTTGCAAATGTGTGCATCTTTTATGCCTATATACGTTTGCATGCAAAAGTATGTTTTCATGCACGATTACTATAAGACATGATATCTGTTCTGAACACGTGTGTGCACTTTTATGCATTTATTTCTACTTGTGGGAGCGCACATATGCTCAGTGTCGATGATGAATTTCTGGCTGTGTGTGTGTGTGTGTGTGTTTGTTTGTTTATGTGAGCTGCCATGCATGTTCCTATTGTCTAATCTAAGTGATGTGAATTTGAGGTTTAACTTCCAGTGAATTATTTATCCCTGCCACAGCCTTGTCACCTGCACTGGCCAAGGGTCTGAAAACATATACCCCACATCACATACACACGCATCTTACATGTACTGCACACACACACACACACACACACACACACACACACACACACACACACACACACACACACACACACACACACACACACACACACACACACACACACACACACACACACACACACACACACACACACACACACACACACACACACACACACACACACACACACACACACACACACACACACACACACACACACACACACACACACACACACACACACACACACACACACACACACCACACACACACACACACACACACCCGAAGCAGCTATAAATATTTATCTTTCTCCTGCCTCATATTTATTTCATCCAACAGAGCTCACATCAGAGGGGCAGTGGGATGGTGAGGATATCCAGGGACAGAAAGCAGGAGGTGACAGAGAGAAATTGATAAAGATGGAGGAGGAAGTCAAAGAGACAGGAAAAATAAATGGATATAAAGATTAAGGTGAAAAAAGACAAAATAAATGAGGATAAATAGCAAAAGTGTGCAAGGGAGAGAATGAAAAGAGGTAAATATTAAAAGTTATTAGTGGATGAATAAAAACAAAAAAAAGGTAGAAATAGAAGAACTTTTTTTTTTACAGTTTAAAGTACATTGGTTGAAGCTGTACCTTATACTCAGAAACTATTCATTATTTAGCTGTTGAATATTGAGTAAGGATCATATATAAAACAACAGTTGGAAACAATGTAAGATTTCAATTTTCTTGAGGAATCCTGAAAAGCTTCGCTGTAAAAGAATAGTCATAATTCAGCTGGAGCCAAAAGGAGCATCTCTCTGAGCTGTGAATCTGTCGGCGGTGTAACACAGTCCGGCTTTAAACAGTCCGACTTTAAACAGCTGTGGGTCTCAACAGGCAGTTTCTAGCAGGGAGTGGAGCTCGGGGCTACCTGACTGTGTAAAGCCTGTTCTGCCTTCATCTCATATGGAGTGATGCAGCCAGGTTCCCAAGAAGATCAAAGCAGGGCGATGAGGAGCATTTTCACATTTACAGTGGATTTAAATACTGATCTTAAGATTTTACTTCATTTTTGTAACCATTTGAAACTCCATGGTTTGATCCCAGCTTGTATTTGTTAGCTTTTCTGCCATAGCTATCAACATTTGCTAAACTGAAGTCTTATGTTTGCTTTCATTTATCATGTTTCCCTTTTAAAGATGGCTTCTTATTGCTATTTCTTTTTAGGGTGTCTTCCTCATTCATTTGGTCTATGTTTATGGCTTACAGTTTAAATATGATTATTATTGAATTGCTTTTTGTTTTACTTTGTCTGGCACGTGTTCAGCCTTTTTACTTGAATGTCCTTTTGCCCATGAACCACTTTGCAACAAATCCATATCACAATATTTGAGTATCCGTTGAAAAACATATTACTTATAAGTGTATTGTTATGCGAGTGTAAGATACAGAATCTGGCCCTACAGTATATAAATATGTATTTTAACACTGCAGCTGGTCTGCTCTGAATGATCTCAGACATAGAAAGTGTTGTGTGTTTGATCATTCCTCAAAAAAAACGATACGTCCAAACAATCCCATCAATCAAAATGTTTTTTGATGTCTGGGAAATCTCTCTGGAGAATCCATCAGCATGCACGAACACGGGCCAAAGATCCTGCAGCAGAGAGCTCGTAAACTACAGCGAGACGCAGACCGCTTCCCCTCAGGAGGCTCAATACTCCACCGGTCACACTGGGAGCCAGCCAACCATGATTTCCAGGTCCTTCCTGAATCTGCAAATAAAACCTGGTCGGCTGGTAAAACACTTATAGTGTGGAATGTGGAGATACTGTATAACAGTAATCGCTTCTGATGGACAAAAAAGGCCCTTGTCTTGGATCTCTTTGAGTATGAAGAAGAAGAAGAAGAAGAAGAAGAAGAAGAAGAAGAAGAAGAAGAGAAGAAGAAGAAGAAGAAGAAGAAGAAGAAGAAGAAGAAGAAGAAGAAGAAGAAGAAGAAGAAGAAGAAGAAGAAGAAGAAGAAGAAGAAGAAGAAGAAGAAGAAGAAGAAGAAGAAGAAGAATGTGTGTAGTGGGCCAGTGTTAGGTTTGGAGCAGAGCTGTGTGTGGGGAGCCAGTTTGACGTTGATCCAACAGGGTGGGTCTGTCTGCTGCATGACACGGCCCGTCTGGCCCGCAGCTAAACCCCCCCCCCCCTCCCCTCCCCCCTGCAGTTATGTGTGCATAAGAGTCTAGGTGTAAGAGTGTGTGCATGCAAGCAATGTTGGTATTCATGTAGGTGATGAATGACTTTGAATGTTTGTGCATGAGTCTGTGTCTACATGTTAGTGGTGGTAAAGCATGTAAGTTGACATCACTGTGTACATTGACAGTGTAAAATGATATTTATATTGACAAATGTAGTAGTATTTATATTTTATACACCTGTATTTGGTCTGTTTTATCCCTTAGTGCGATAGGCATTTTGAAATACTCGATGGAAATTAGATTTTAGGTATAATCTGGCATAAAGCATCTTTTCTCTTTTTGAGATTAATGTGTTTTTATGCATGGTCCTTGTCAATAACGATATATAATACAAATAACATATTTTAAATCACATTAATAATGCCAGTACTCAATGTTACTCTACATCCTTGTTTTATTAGATTTTACTTTCTTTTTTAAATGTGTTATATTTCTATTGTTGTATATTTCTCGGGGTGGAATGGGGATTGTTTGACCTGATATTCTGTTGCCGCCTGGACAGCTTGTTTTTTGTATCCATGGAAAGTACTTTGTAACTATGTTTTGAAAAGTACTGTATAAATAAAGTGATTATTATTACTATAAACTGTATGAGTTTGTGAGAGACAGAGAAAGAGAGGACGAAGAGAGAAGGAGGGCGACTCTGTGTCTCTGTTTCCATGTCCTCTCCCTGACCCTACCTAATGTTGCGTAACACAAGAGAAGGTTTCATGCCAGATGCGCCGCTGGAGAAGGGTGCTGGAAGGGTGTCAAGAGGGTGCGGGAGCTTATGTCTAAAACAATCAGATGAATATAATGATAAGAAATGAACTGGGAAAAGTGAGTCACCTCCTCAGCTGCCTCTCTCTCTCTTTTTGTTGTCTGTTCTCTTTTCTTCAGCTGAACTCAATGCTCTGGCTATGAACAGAGAAATTACTCTGGGGAGAAGCTGAAGGCAGGAGGATTTGTTTTAAATGAATATACCGCACTCACAGACATGCAAACACTCATCTGAGATATTACACCAATCCACACCCTCAAATTCAGTTTACAAGACACGCCATTTAGCCAGAGGAAATAGTGTAATGTCTTCTTTGTCTCTGGAAGAATTTAGTTAAGTGGGACAACAGTGCATCTGTGTGACACTGGTGGGTGTGGAGTTTAAAGGGCAAATACATTTGGCAGGGAGAGTGTGATACAATTATGGCCTTGAAGAGCCATTTGGGAAGTGTATGATCTTGCATCATTTTAGCAAGACCAATATTAGGCCAACAAATAAGAATGTCTATACCTCTACTGCTTCAATTTGTACCATTTGTTTTAATGTTTTCATATGAATCCCCCACTAAATGAAAGTTTAACACTAAGGCACTGGAGTTCTCCTTTAATATGATGGTGGAATAAGTACATTTGATTTAAAGACCAGACAAACGTTTTTTTAAAAAAAAATCTTTTTTATAAAAAGGTATGAATTTCAGTGAAAAGTGTGTGTATGGATTATACAATTAAGGAAGCACTGTTAAGCCTTTATGAAACTGTGAGTAATTGGCCTTTTTTAGTCACTTATATATATATATAGTTATCATTATAGCAGCACAAACTCAAGTTTAGCTTTATTATTTTTGGTTAAAAGTCTGTATCCTTATGAATGTACATTGTACTTGTGTTCCAAATCCATGTAATTCAAAATGATTTGGTTTCTTAATATTTAATGCAGATCCATGATATCCACAGAATAAAGATATTCAGTTGTACTAGTTAAAACTGATTTCTACATGTTAAAAGCAACAATTTGGAAACAACATGAAAAAAGGACGAGCTGCAGAGAATTGATGAAAATCCCAGATCACCAGTAGTAAAATGAGAAGGGGCAGAGTCATACAAAAACTGAAAATGAATAAACAGTGTATTATACTTGGATGATTATGAAAGAGATGCACTTAATAAAGAAAAGTCAGGAGAAGAGTCCAAGGTTTTTTAATGGTTTCTTCTGTGAAGTTGGATGCTTTCTTTTGTGGGATATGTGGATCTTGGCATTTATGGATCGTGGATTTAAGTCAATGCAGGCCACAAAAACTGTTGAATCCATTGATGTTGGCAGACTGAGATGATAAAGATACAAGCGAGCCTCGTCTGTCAAATAGCATTTATTTGTCTTTAGTTTCTTCAGATGTAGAAACTTCTTCTCTTTAACATTTTCCTACCTACAATTTCACTGCACTGTGAATGCAAACCATCAAACTTTGCATCCAAAGCTTGAGTATACATAAATATTTCCCCCTCATCCCTTTATTTAGCCTTAAAACTTCCTCTCTGTTCTTTTCAAACAGAATGCAGTATCGAGCAGAGTCTGTGGAAAGAAAACAAACAGTGAAACTGTAGCCTGTAGCCAAGGAAAACCAGCTGAACTACCAGTGTGGGAAAACAAGTTACAAGTAAAAGTCCTGCAATAAAAACGTTACTCAAGTAAAAAGTTCCAAAAGTAAAAGTAGTCATTATGCAGATCGGCCCATTTTAGAATAACATATATAATATGTTTTGATTATAATTATTGATGCATTAATGTGTTTATCATAGCTGGTAAAGGTGCAGCGAGTTTTAATAACTTGGTATGCTGCGGGGTTGCTTGTGAATGTTACTCCAGGTGTAACTAAAGTCTTATTTAAGTGGTGATAATATTTCATAGCATTAGTCCAAATCTGAAAAGTAACTAAAAGGTATTTAATAAGTGTAGTGGAGTAAAAGTACACTTTTTATCTTTGAATTGTAGTGGGGTAGAAGTGCAAAACAGCAACAAAGTTGTACTTAAGTATAGTACTTGTAAATGTACTTAGTTACTTTACACCACTGCATCTGAACCTGCAGCTGAAAGCTTGAGGTGCTGCCCTCTGTCTGGGTCTGGCTTTCTGCAATACGACTTCTCAAATATGTCTGTGCCAAATTCCTACTTTCTCCCTGTTAGGTCTATACTTTTCCATTAAGAATCCTCCTTTTCAATAAAAAAACATTTCCTTTCTATACTCCCTGCTCGTGACAGCTCAAAGTGGAAGAAAATGTATATAAAACACATGTTGGCTACTCATAATCAAAACTTTCCGTTGCACTCCCTCCCCTTAAGTGGACTGTTTCATAAGTGTACTTTTGTGTTCTGCTCTGAGAGCCTCCTGGGTGTGGGACTGTTGACCTGCTGGGCTAAATGTGCTGCCAAGTCTTTACCGTGAGAGAGAGGAGAGCTGAGAGCAGGGCACAGGACGGCACCGTGCCATCACAAACTTTGCCAACCTTGGCCGGAGCACCCATGTACCGACAGGAGGGGAAAAGACTAACAGCAATTGTTCGACTTAAGTAGTTATAGATGTGAAAACAAACAGGAGGAAATGAGCAAGGAAAATAGATTATTTTGCACCTGCTTTCCCTCCGTCAGCCCCAGTTCTCAACCCGTCTCCTGGCCCAGACTCAGCCCTGGCATTTCCCCCCTTTTTCATCCACCTCCTCCCCAGACTTCAGCACCTCTCCTACAGTCCTTAGCCCTTTCCTCTAACTGTAACACCCTATCCCGCTCTCTGTGCTTCAGCCTGAGCCTCCACCCTGCATTCCTGCTCCTCTGGCAGTGACCTTTATTCACCCGGCTGAACATTTCCACAGCTCAAACACCACCCTTTTGCATAGGCTTCAACCACTTCACAAAAACCAGCCAGTGAATGTAAATACGCTTTAACGGCAATGGTAGTCCTCTGAAAAGGATAAAGTAAGGAGTAAAAAATGAGGGCTTCATCATTTTTTTTCTTGGAATTTCAGTCTTGAGAGGGAAATATTACATTTATATTGCTTGTTCTTTTGGTGTAAGTGACTAGATTATGTATTTGCTTTAATAATTAAGTAATAGTTAACATTAAGGCTGGGTATTGTTTGGAATGAGCCAGTAGTGTTATTGCATCACCTGAGTTCACGTTTTAAGACCGAAAATGATCAGTTTTTGGAATAAGTTACATGAAGCAAACGGTTTTTGAGTCAGCTCAATTAAGGTACAAATCTAACACATAAAATAATACATTTCTACTTAACTCTACATGACCAACATACACATTTAGCATTTTTTTTTAATGTACCTTCTGGCACTCCACATTACATATTTATATTGTTGACTTTGTATAAGGTTTTTTTTACCTGCCCCAGGGTAAATTATGAGTCACGACGTGTGGGGTTGCAGTGGTTTGTTAAAAGGTGCAGACTTCCCCAGCTGTTGCAGGGATTTGCACTGACAACCTTGTTAACACTAACAGCCTCTGGTTAAGTCCAGCCTCATATCATACACACACCTTTGACCGGATGGGAAAACACAGACACCAACACACAAGTAAAAATAAGGAGCAACATTTAGCT
The DNA here is from genome assembly GCF_902827115.2 of Pseudochaenichthys georgianus. Taxonomy (NCBI): domain Eukaryota; kingdom Metazoa; phylum Chordata; class Actinopteri; order Perciformes; family Channichthyidae; genus Pseudochaenichthys; species Pseudochaenichthys georgianus. The sequence goes on along the minus strand of NC_047516.1, from coordinate 10,749,076 downwards.
GCTAACTTACACTATCCAATCAGCGTGCCACACATTGCTTCGACATGTTGCACACTGATTGGATGAGTGATGTGGGTTAAAGGGGGAGGATGGGGGGGTTCGGGGCGACACTCAGGAGTGGAGGAAAGAAATGGAGAAAGCTCACCAGTGCATTAGGGACAGCACGGTGCAATTTGTTCCATTGGCAGCACTTCAAAGAGGAAGAGGAGAGGGATAATCCACCCCAACATTAGCCCGCGGATTCTTCCAACACCACCATCAACATGGACACACACACACACACACACACACACACACACACACACACACACAACACACACACACACACACACACACACACACACACACACACACACACACACACACACACACACACACACACACACACACACACACACACACACACACACACACACACACACACACACACACACACACACACACACACACACACACACACACACACACACACACACACACACACACACACACACACACACACACACACACACACACACACACACACACACACACACACACACACACACACACACACACACACACCAGGCTGCAGGGTCTGGTCGCGGGGTTTGATTGGGTTGGGGTCTAGGGATGACGGTCTGGATGGATAGAGGGGATTTTTCAATTTGCCAGCATATCAGAAATGATTGGAGTACTCTCTCACGCACAGATACACACTTGCTTTAATGCACACACACAAACACAATGCTTAACACACATTACAAGTCCATCTCCACGGACAAGACCAAGTGCTTGAACCCAGAGAGGGAAAAAACATCTGCTGACAACACTGAATAGAGCTACAAATCTAGTAAAATGGATAACAAATATGGGTCAACTTTGAAGGAGAAGGTACTGTTTTTTAAATCTGTGTGAGAAACATAACCGTAAGAAAGAAAGAAGAGAAAATGAAGTGGGGGGTTAAAGTGGGAAGGAAAGAGAAGGCAACTGAAGAAGAGAAATAGAGTTTGTATATATCGACAGCCACTAGCATCAGTAGCGGTGAGCTGTCAACACTCGCCCCGGCCAATACGGGACCAATTGATGATCAATCTTCCTCATGGGAGACCTGCCAGCGCCAAACACAATCAATTCTGCTCCCTGTGTCAGGCCGTCGAACCATGCTAAAGAGGAACCCTGCTCGATTCGAAACAGCCCGAGATTCAAGAACTTGTCGATGTTCAAACGGCCTCAGAACAGATCACATAGTAATCATGTCGTCACCCATGTTTTGTTCTGCTATTGTAGCATCCCTTATGGACTAATGAGATGACTTGTGAAATGCAGGATCCTTTTAAGTTCAGACAACATCCAGGGTGTACAGTATAATAGCAGAGAGAGCACAATGCAAATACAAGGTGAAGAAGAGGATACCATTTTATAACAAATATTCACCAAGGGAGTGTCCCAATGCCAACTTGGGAGTCGTCAAGTGTCTTAATGAGTGACATATTTCTGGTCACTGCCAACTGTGCCCAAGTGCTTATTAAGATATTAAGTGTTTGGTAGTTTAAGGGTTTAACATGATTACGAAGTTTTGATATAACTCTATAACTTAAGCTCAAATGCTTTGTTGGATTCTGTCTGTTGAAATAGTTATGGCTGCAACATACAGTATCTCAAACACATTGAAGGGTAGTTAACTGTTAAAGTGTGTTGATATTGTTAGACATGCAATAATTTCCAAAACATATTGTAGACATATGTATCTGAAGGTCAGTCATACATTTCTAAATTACCTACAACTGTTTTTTCAGTTATAGTAAGTCATAAAACATGCTTTTGACTGCATACTGCCAACAACTGGACTAGTCTTATTCAGTAGAATAGTTTATCGATATCTCCAAATACAACTTGTAATAGTATAAGAAAAGTATTCATCAAGTCTGGCTTAAATATACTGTATGTTGGCATTTGTTAGATGTGGGACACACTTACAGTAGTTACTTCCTGGAGGCTCTCTAATGCTGACTTAAGACTTTAAATATAGATATTAGGATACAATGCTACTTACTTTAGTATGAATTTTACTACTCAAATGTTTAAAAAGCTTTTAGTGTCCCCTAAAAACGTCTGTTGTTAATTAGTCCTGTTGTGTTGTGTAAACATAGACTTTCTACTCAATTAAACATGTATAATACTGGCAGGTTTTCCACATGGACGAACAAGTAAACGGGGGATAAGATCAATGCAAAGACGGCTGTTTTTGTGGTTCTTTGCATACTGGAAGATCAATGTTGAATAAGGTACGACCGACAGTCTTCAATTGTTTTACCTTTTATTGATGGGATGAGTTAACCTTAGAGACTTTGAGTGGTATGGTTCACTTCTACTACACACATATATCGATAAAGAAGAGGTCAAGAGGGAGAGGTGTTATGGAGTGTACGGATGCACTGAATGGTCAGGAAGTTAGCAAGGCCTGCAACGATCAATAAACCAGACCAATGGAGACCATTGTGGTAAGGCTTCAGTTACACAAGTCTATAGGAAACAAACGCCTCCATAGAGTATTGTTTCCATCGCAGGGATAACTATATATCCATCATAATATTCACAGATACAGACTCATAACCTTACGTCTACAGTAGATGATTGATGGCACACTGACATTTTAATCCAATTATGAATTGGATCAGCCACATTTTCTGCTTTCATGGAAAATTATTTCAAGTTAAGAGGTGCAAAAATGTTATCTAAAAAGCCAAATTAACCCAGCAGCCGTAGCATGCTGATCAATTGGTCTAATCAGAACTTATTTAATTCACTCAGATTGTATTACCTGCTGTAACTGCTAGAATTCACTTCAAGACAATGGTACTTGCATACCATGCTGCGAATGGATCTGGCCCTTCCTACATCCAGGACATGGTTAAACCGTACACCCCAGCACGTGCTCTACGCTCTGCATCAGCCAAACAGCTCGCTGCACCCTCGCTGCGAGGGGGACCCAAGTTCCCATCAGCAAAAACAAGTGGGTTTGCTATCCTGGCTCCAAAATGGTGGAATGAGCTCCCCATTGACATCAGGACAGCAGAAAGCTTACACATCTTCCGGCGCAGACTGAAAACTCATCTCTTCCGACTCCACTTCGAGCGATAGAATTACTAACAAAGAACTGCTAACAAAGCACTTATATACTAATAAAGGACTGGCTTATCTATAGCCAGTTGAGTAGCACTTGCAATGCTTGGCTCTATGAAACCTGATGTACTTATATGATTCTGTTTTCTTCAAGGTTGTGTCTTTCTGGTCGAATGTACTTATTGTAAGTCGCTTTGGATAAAAGAGTCAGCTAAATGCAATGTAATGTAATGTTAATTATTCCTTTAGTTTGTCACAGAGTGGTGGGTCGTTTGGTTGACATGCAGTCACCTAATTGCCAAAGGGTGGCCTACTGAGAGCCAAATTACTGTTTATTAATAAAGCTGGAACCTACTAAGGAGTGCCAACCACACCATATCAAATCACATGCAAATAAATGAAGGAAAACAGTATAGGACAAGAGATCATTTGGTTTTCGTTACAGTCTGCCGAAAGAAAGTTGATTTAAGCTGGTTGTTAGGATTATTTGTGGAGGAAACATTTTCATCACAGATTCTATTTGGTAGATTAAGTGTCATAAAGTAAGCAAATACCATGGCATGTTTTTTAGATTGCGGTTAAGATATAAAACATTTGTCCAAACATCAGAAGCAACATAGCAATCTAGCTGCCTGTCCTTGGCAGGCCAGGGTAAACTGTATCCCCCTTACACCAGGGTTGCGGTAAATGTTTGGCTGTAGGCAGCGCACGGTTATTCAGATTCTGTAGGGTAGATTGCCGGGTCAGAGAGAGGTTTTGAGGGCACCAGTGCAGAGAATGCCAATGAACTATCAGAGCAAACATGAGCCTGCAGTGAGGTTATGAGAATGGGCACAACCAATCCGAGAAACCAAGCAAGGAAATGTACATAGTGGTTAGCATTCAGCTGCCAAGTGTGAGCTACGATCCTCAATGAAGTGGGGGAATACTTCTGACCGACCTCTAAACTGGAAGACTTAAGTTCTGGTTTATACTGAACTGTAGTAAACATTTATTTTGTCATTATTATAACTGGTGAATAAGCATCTCCGGAAAGCAGACTAGAAGTTTTATGGAAGATTATCTTACATTTTTACATTTATTGTTCATCAGTTTTGATTCAACACAAAAATAAAAGTAAATCCCTAGAGGCCCGAGGTTCTGCTGGGAATAAACTAAGGTGGGTAACTAACTATGCACTACGGCTAACTACTTACCCTTTAATAATGTTATCAGTCAAAGCTACAATTGCTAGTATAAATACTGAAACACTCCAAGAATCCTTTCAACCAAGACAGCCCAAAAATATCAAGAACATACCTGTCAAATATTTTTTGGGACGATCCAAGCCTGAAAGACCTTTTCCTTAAGCTTCACTTCAATCAGCTGATTCTTCTGTTGACCACTGACCACAAGTCAAAGCAGCTTCATAAGAAAGCTTAAATCAAAAATGTTGCATTTGATACATTTAAGAAAAAAAACTAAAACTGGTGTTTGATGACTATTCTTTACCGGTCGATACCAAAAGCCCAAGTATCAGTATCTTGACTGAAAAAGTCCAATCAGAGCATCCCTAGTAATTTACCTTGATGAAATAAACAAAATCACACCATTCCTAGAAAGGACTAAATTACAAACCCCCTATTACGACTAGTACTCAGAAATACACCACGCTTTAACATGGCTGATAGTCCGTGACTACCACAGAAGCAGCTCCACTTGGGTTTAGATCCGGCAGGCAGTTCCTCTGTGTGGAAATCCCTCAGCAGAACTATGGAGTCCCTTGGCAGCATCTTCTCCCTCAAGCTACAAATAAAAGCCTTCCTCCACATGACATGCTGTTGCACAAACATGAGCATATTTGTCTCTGGGGAACTCCATGCAGTGGTGCTCAGCAAAGAGCTCATGAGAACATACTGTACCCTCGTTCAGAAAAAAGACAGAATTCCGTACTATAATAAGTTGGTAACACTCCAACCCACACACTACTCTACTCGTGACTTTCCACATCCCAAGAGACAAACATACACTTCTGTGATCACCGTCACCTGAGACTGAATTTCAAATCCATCTGTCCTAAATCAAGGAACACACAAACCAAAGCACACGTAGAAAACAGGTCTAAAAAGTAATATGTGTTGTCTTTCACATATAGTGAACAAACTGTCACAGTGAACACAGATCACAAGACAAATCTAATGAATTCTGTGCAGTGGGTGGATATTCACTTCAACACTGGGCTACCATTTATTCAATCATTCATTCATTTCATTATGCCTTCAGGCTATTCATTCATTTAACATTAATGAAAGCAAAAATCAACTCTTTATGATACTGTCAATAATACTTTAAATGAACATTCTGAAAAAACGAAATTAGCCCTTAAACTCAACACTGGTTGGTTTAAGCACTGATCATATAATACCGGCATGTGCAAACACACACAGATAGAGACAATGGGCAACATTAGCTCCTGTCTGAATAATGCATTGCAGAGAGCAACAAGTGTCAGTTGCTTCATACCAAACTGTAACGGAGGTGATCTCTGGGGCCATAGATCTCGGCCTCCGTTACGGATTCTGTAGCTTCATTGGCAAAGTGTATGTAGTTTGTGCATCTGTCTGTGTTTTAGTTTGTCTCTCTCTGTTTCCTGGTTTTATGTTGAAAAGTGTTCCCCTATCTCCATGTCTGTTGCTGATTGTGTGCACCTGGTGTCCTGTGTTGTCTCCTCCCCCCTCACCTGTGTCCCGTTGGTTTGATTAGTGTGGGTGTGTATTTAGGCTCTGTTGCCCTGTCTGTTGGGAGGCTGGTAGTGTGGTGGCTGGTGGCTGTGCGCACAGGAGCAGCAGATTGAGGCTGTGTCATATCATGTGTATGAGTTAATAAATGCCCACACCGGGTTGTATTTTTTGACGTTCTGCCTCTGCCTCCTTGCTTGGTCGGGCTGCTCAATTGTCAGCTTCACAATTGGTGTCAGGAGTGGGATTGACCAAGTGAGGAGGTGAAAATGCCGAGAGGAAAGAAGAGCGACCAAAGAGAGGAACCAGATGACGGTGTGGCTATGCCTGGAGCTGACCAGGGGGCCACGGCTGGTCAACCAGGGGACAGGATTGACCAACTGAAGGAGATGATGAAGTCATTCATGCGATATCAGAAGCAGGAGGAGTGCCGTTTGAGAAACATGGAGGAGCAGGTATCCATGATAAAAGAGGAACGGAGACTCCGGAGGCAAGACGGCAGATTGGCTGAGGAGCTCGACCGCATCAACGTCTGGTATGGGGATTGGGGACCAGACCCAAAGAGAAAGGAAAGTGATGCAGAGGATCAAAGAGTACCGCATGGAGCTCCAGGAGCAGGACCGGCAAAAGCAACAGAAGTAGGAGGTGGAGCGCATCGTGGAGCGTCAGCTGCTGGAGGGACAGAGACAGCAACAGGCAGACCTCACGGCCCAGAAGGCCAGAAAGGAGGAAGAAACATTTAAGCGGGAGGAGCTGGTAAAAATCCTGGAGGAGAATAACCGCCAGCTGAAGAGCGAACTAGAGCGAGCGGCCGCTAAGAAGCTGGAGAAGGTGAACAGCAGCCTGCAGCGTCACCTGCAGCGCAGCACGGAGGAGAAGGAGGAGCGTGATAGGGCGCTCATCCAGATGAAGCAGCAGATAGCCATGCTGATGCAGCGGTCCCGGGCGGATCCCGCTCAGCTAGAGAGGCCGCAGTCCCGGCTCTCTAAGAAGAAACTGGCAGAGGAGAAGGAAACTAAAGACGAGGAAGAGGCGTTTCTAGCCCAGGAGGAGCGGGTGAAAATGGCCGGAAAGATCCGTCAGAGAGATCGCGTCAGGCAGCAGAACCAGCAGGAGCGCTGGGAGAGGAAGAATCAGATCCCGAAAGGGAAGCTTCCTTCTGACTTCACGCCCCCCCCTGAGGAAACCATGCTGCACAAGGGGAAGCAGAAACCTTGCAGGGAAGCCAAGGTTTTTAAGACACTGTGCTTCCAGGGGAGAGGAAATGTAACGGAGGTGATCTCTGGGGCCATAGATCTCGGCCTCCGTTACGGATTCTGTAGCTTCATTGGCAAAGTGTATGTAGTTTGTGCATCTGTCTGTGTTTTAGTTTGTCTCTCTCTGTTTCCTGGTTTTATGTTGAAAAGTGTTCCCCTATCCCCATGTCTGTTGCTGATTGTGTGCACCTGGTGCCCTGTGTTGTCTCCTCCCCCCTCACCTGTGTCCCGTTGGTTTGATTAGTGTGGGTGTGTATTTAGGCTCTGTTGCCCTGTCTGTTGGGAGGCTGGTAGCGTGGTGGCTGGTGGCTGTGCGCACAGGAGCAGCAGATTGAGGCTGTGTCATATCATGTGTATGAGTTAATAAATGCCCACACCGGGTTGTATTTTTGGACGTTCTGCCTCTGCCTCCTTGCTTGGTCGGGCCGCTCAATTGTCAGCTTCACACAAACACACACTGATATTTTGGACTCACCCTCTCCAGGTCTTGTCGGAGGTGTGTGAAGAGTTTGAGGCGTCTGTAGAGGACGTCCTGCTCCTGCTGGGCCAGGTTGTCCACCTCGTCCCTCTTTAAGGTCATCAGAGGTCGGTTAAAGTTTGACTTCCTCTTCATCTTCCAGAACTGATATAAAAAGTCCACCTTGATGAAGATACAAAATATAATATTTATATATATATACAAATCTGTTTACTTACAGTGGTAGCCGTCTTTTAAAAGTGAAAAAAGCTTTTGACAAAACCCTGTTTGGAAATCAGAGGGCACTTATTACTCTACGTTCTGAACAAAAGCCTCTGATTTATCAGACAGTTTACCTGTGAACAGGGAGCACTTTATTTAATGCACTCGAGCCTGCACTCTAAATGCAACTCATCAATACCACATAATTAAATTAAATTATTTGTGGAAGCCACACTCTCAAATAATATATGATTTACTGTGAATTTCAAACCCTGGGAAACGATCAGACTAATGTTGTGCAGGTAAATGTAGAGACCTAATCAAGTTGTATTTATTATCATTTTATAATATATAAAGCTCACATGGACAAAAAGTGCTCCATAGAACAGCCAATCAGCTTCTTTTTCTTAATAGACAAAAAACATCTACATTACTTTTAAAGTCTTTGCACCTTTGTTGCCTGTTTGCATGAACAAGCGTTGCTATTCTGACCTGCCTCATCAGCGAGCTTTGTCAAGTTTCTTCATCATTATGCTTTATTTATGCCTGATGCCCTGTCTAGAGGAGGTATTTTGTGTACATGGAGGTTTATCTATTACAGTGAATTACAAATATATAATAATAATAATAATGGGTTCCATTTATAAAGCACTTCATATTTGAATTCAAATCCCGAAGTGCTACAAGTAGTGAGCATGAACAGTATAAATAAACATTACACAACACGGTAGAATTAATTAAAAAAAAAAAAGCAATACAAAAATAAATAAAAGGGTGATAAAAATGTCTAGGCAAAGGCTCTTTTGAAGAGATGGGTTTTGAGGCCTTTTTTAAAAGCCTCCACGGTCTGTAGCATCTTTTCTACTCTTAAATAAGACAAATCGTAGTTTTTGAGTTTAGAGGTGTAACGATTGATAGACAAATCAGTTGATTGATAAAAAAACAATCGCAAACCATTCCAATAATCGGTTAATCGAAAAGTAATTTTTCATGCAAAATATGGCAAAAAGTGCTGTTTTCTTCAAATATGGAGATGCATATTTTTTCTGTGTTATATCATAAATATGTTTGTAATTTGGACTGGCAAAACAAAACGTCACTTTGAGAAATTTGGTTTAACATTTTTTGACAATTTTCTGAAATGTTCTAGTAATCTAGAAAATAAATCGTTCTAGCAGCCCTACAGTATTTCAGTTCCATGGCTTAACATACCTGGGAGACGGGCAGCCCCAGGTTTTCGGCCACCTCCCCGGGCTCCACCAGTTGGTAAAACTCATCCTCCAGCTCCTGCAGCTTCTGTTTCCTCTTGCTCACTTTCTCCCTCTCCAGCTGTTCCCGCTCAGCTCGCTCTGACGCAAACATCGGATACAAAACTGACCTCTGCTCCGGGTCGCTACCGATGTTTGGTAGATGCTGATGGTCCGGCCGGAGCTCAGAACTGATAACTGGGTTGGTCCAGTCAGGTCTGGCTGCTGCGACTGCTCCGTTGATCAAGGAGGAACTGGTGCTGTGGGTTCCTAGGCTCACACTGGCCAGACTGGAGAAGCTGTTGGAGGTTGAACTGTTGCTGGCGGTGCAGCTGTGCTCAAGGCAGAAGGACTTGAAGCGAACCTCGTCGTTTTCTGCCAGGATCGTCCTCATCTCCAGGCCGTGGTCGAAGGCGCACGTCACATGGAAGGCCACGATACAGGAGGGCATGCAGCACTGGGAGAGGAAGAAAGAGAGAAAGTATAACTAAGATCAGAGACAGAAAAATAAAGGTAGTATAAGACAGTGGATGGGAGATGATAAAGAGGCAGAATGTAGGGAGCTAAATGAGAGCAGGGAAGTAGAGATCCCATTTGAGTAAGGTAATTATGTGGTTCTGTAAAGAGACAAGCAGATAGAAATGCTTGATAGTGAACAAACTCTTTATCTTAGAGCCACTTCACAGTTTCTTCCTCAATTTCACAGACACTCTGTCACAACAACTTGTTTTAAAGTGTCATTTTCGGTCAATTTCTTGTGTTATCAAGGTTCCAGTACAAGTGCATTAAAGCAGAAAGAGACAAGCCCAGTCAAAACAAACATGGTTCCTACATTTCTGCTGACATTTGGGTAACTTGGGGCGGGGGGGGGGGGTGTGTGTGTGTGTGTGTGTGTGTGTGTGTGTGTGTGTGTGTGTGTGTGTGTGTGTGTGTGTTTTTCTCAGTGCTATCCATTACAGGTCATACTAAGAGGCGGCCTCCCACTGAGTCCCTCCGGGCATGGTGTGATGTTGTGTGTGAGCCCTTGTGGCTGTGTGTTGCTGTCACTGTGTGCATATACAGTATGTGCACATTTGTCAATGTTTGTGCTGGTAAGTGTGTGTGCAGGTGGATGATGGAGTTCAGCATTCAGTGGAATGGTGACTGTATTTACTGTGTTGTTTATGAGCGTGGTGACAAAAAACCTGACTGATACTTCTGACTCAGTCAGGAAAACAACTTCTGTGTTCACAAACAACCTTTCCTTACTCCCTTTTCTGTACATACTAGTACACACTAGTTATTTCTTATCTTGTTAAGATAACCTTTAGTAGGAACTACTTCCTGATAAAGAAATGGTATTATGCAAACTAGACTGGCATTAGACCTTAATACATTTCCAAACGTTCCCAAAAAATTAAAATGATATATACATTTATAAATTAAGACTATAAAAGAGTATTTAAAAACAATTGTAGCAACTACCATAACCTTCTCGTTTTAGCTACAGTATGTTTTTTTTTACCCTATTTCAGGTATTTGAATCTAAATAGCTGCCATCTTCTTTGAAAACTGCAAAGAAGACACAGAAACAAGATTAATTCTGATATAAACAGAAAGCCAACTCCGTTTACATATTTGTATCCTTTTCATTCTCCCAAGACCTTTAAGAATGCTTTAAGCTGATTGGCTTTTTCATACTTGTCCCAACATTTAGCGTTAAATCAGTGCTGCTCATTAGCACTGTGTTTCTGCCTTGTGTGTGAGGCCGTAGCTGATCAGTGAGTGTGTTACAGCCGCCTGCCTCTCGCCACAGCAACAGGGGAGAGACTCTCCCTACGGGTAACACTGGCTCAAGGACTTGCAAGGATCTTGCATCAATACTGTGAGAGCATACATCCTCAGTGCTGCCCAAACAAGCATCTGGACACACGCATTCATATACATCCAGCACACATGCAAATACAGCTAGCATAGGGACTTAGAAATCTGGTTCACCTTGAGGGCACTTTTAAAGCTGAATGGTCTGTAAGCTAATAGCTGTAAAGTGGGTTAGTGTTAGTGTGTCAGCGGGGGTTTGTTTGCGTACTCAGCAGCATGTTAAAGAGGTGCCCGGTTCAAACGGATCCACACGCGCCCGGCGGGAGGCTAAGAACTACGATGATCTGAGTTGAGATACATTTTATGTGAGAGGGTGTGTGCGTGAGTGCGCTGGATTTATAATGCTAAACAATTTTGCAAGCACGTGTGTGCTACACTGTACGTCAAGTACTTTGTGTGTGTTCCTGTAAGGCTTTTTTCAAAGTGCACATCTGTTCAGAATATATCAGTTATTTTAGGATGTAAAGGTCTCATATTGAAACTGATTCAAACTTTCACAACTTTCATTCAAGCTGGTTTTCATTCCAACACAACCTCCACATGATATACATTGAGCATTTACATGGCATTAAGAATGAAATTATGATAAGATGAAGAAGAAGAAACATAATGAAAAGCAGGGATAATATAAACACAATATGGCTCTTGATATTAAACCACAGCCTTTAGAGCCACATTGAAACATGAAAGTAGCATGTCCAAAAACTAATCATTCGGATACGAGATTGAATTGTGCAAATGTTCAATATTTATTATTTTTCAAACTGTTTGTATGCTAATCCAACAATAACAAGCTGAAGGCTTAACCCAACGTTTTAACCTTTTTTTTAAGCTTCATCATGTTGTTAAAGTGGATGTCGAATGTAAGCAACACATTTATTTAGTAAGTAAGGTTTTGAGCATGATTAAAAATGAAAAAATGAGTTACAAATACAAATGTAGTAACCCAACTTGATTAATTGAATTTTTCTTATTTTTTGTCTAATTTTAAGACACTTAGGTCCCATTATAACAACATGAATCACTGGTGATGCGTTTTAAGTGCTTATCTGCCATACCTGTATGCAAGTCCCTGTGTGTTCTCGACACAGGCTGCAGGACAGAGCCCAGCGGCTGGCGGGGATATGGGACACCTTGGTAATGGGCTCCATCTTCTCCGGACAGCCTATACTCACCTACAGAGGACAGGTAAAAACACACATACAAAGCACCATGTGATAACCAATTAAACAATCAACATTGTGAGGAAATTAAGGCATTGGTTCAAACTTATCATAATAACATTCGATTTAGTATCATAGCATTTTTATATTAATATATTTTACTGCCGAAATGAATAGTGGCTTAATTAATTATTCCATCTATTGTACATTTCCCGAAAATAAAAGATTTAACAATAAATAATTGTACTAATTAATCAAGCAAAATCACAAACATCATTTGGTTTCAGCTTTTTAAATGTGAGGATTAGCTGCTTTTCTCCTTTATAGTGTAAAATTAATTAAAGGGGACCTATCATGCAAAATGCACTTTTGTACGTCTTTTATACATGAATATGTGTCCCCGGTGTGTCAGGGAACTCACCAAGTGTCAGAAAACACAACCCTCTCTCTCTTCCTCCATACCCAAATCTCTAAAAACGGGGCTGCAACGGAGCTGACACAGACTGATCCAGATTTGAAATTGTTCTGTCAGAAACGGGGATCTCCGCCTATATGGGCAACTCTCCACCTATCAGGAGGAGACAGCCACGGCCATTGCCGCTCGAAAGCGCTGGAGACGCTGTAGTACATATGCCAGGCCTGTAAGTGGCGCTGTAGTCTGCCACAAAAGCAGAATCAGCCCTTGCAAAAACAGGGCTAAAAAAGAGCAAATAGAGCGAAATGGGGCATGGCTAAAATGCATGATCTGTTTGGTATTTTGAAGATAAAAAACTTCACAGACATGTTTTATATAGGTATGGCCCTACACTATATTATTCAAATATAGCATGATAGGTCCACTTTAAATTAATATCTTTAGATTTGGATCAGTTTGTGGGAAAAATAACCATTTGGAGACATATTACTGGGTTTATGAGAAACATGTGTGAGGTATTTCACCATTTTGTAGGCCAAAAATATTAATAAATACAATTCAAGGTGGTATTTGTCAAGCACTTAATTCATTAATAATAATTTGTTAACATATCAAAATATCATAATGACTAACCAGCTGGAGATTATGCTTCACCCATTTTTTATTCAGCACAAAACCTACATTTAACGTTGGTCTTCACTGATTGATAATAACCAACTAATTGAAGCTTGAATAATCATTTTGTCAGTGTCTCCCAATTTCAAAATCTCAATTTGGAAGGTCTTTTCTTGGACCCGGAGCCTGGACACCTGTGCTCCCCGGAGAAATTGTAAAGATGGCAAAGCCCAGTGAGACTAACTCTCTCTGAGCGGCCTATTCAGAGAAGCATTGGCCCCAAACCCTTCTCCACCAAAAACAACGAAAAAGTCATTGACCTGTGCCAACCCGCCATGCAGGAAAGAGTGGAGAGCACTCAGAACCCAAGTGCCATTTCTTCCTTCCTTCCTCCGCTGCCCATTTCTTTCCACAAACCATTCCACCACTTTCACATCCACTTAATCCCATATTTGTGGCATTGCCCACTTTCCTTGTCCTTCACGCTCGCATTAGCAAGCTGACGACGGATTTCCGTGGTTCATGTCCGTCCCTTTCCTCGTCCACTTGTTCTTATATCTGATTTTATTTCCCTCCTCTTGTCTGCTCATCCACAGAACAAGCACAAGGCCTTTCTGTTATTATTGATGTATTTTGTGCAGCACACTCGATCTGAGTAAGGGTACATTTTCACTCCATTGAGGTTGTCAATATAAAGTGCAATTCAGACAATGATGCCGCAGCTGACACCTTCAATGTTCGCCTCTTTTATACAGCTGATGTGTGAAGCGATCACTGGCTAAAGGATTTTCACTTTTTGAAAGCTGTGGTTAATTGATTGAATGTTTGTCCCCACACACGCACACAGACACACAAAGAGGTTGCATTTTACACCATTCCTCCGTTTTTTTTCCTCTTGTGTTGGTCAATACTCAAAAAGTCAAGGTTGTAGTGGTCCGTGTTTGTGTATCATTCATCCCTTTAACATGCTCAATCCCCAATGACCATATTTTAGCCTCAATTACTTCACATTTCAAAGCCAGTAGATTGAACATTTGAAATCACTTCAGTGGAAAAGGGGGACATTTACAGTGTTGAAAAAAGGCCTTTTATAAGAGGGTTTTGGAATCTTTGCAAATGTGTGTGTGTGTGTGTGTGTGTGTGTGTGTGTGTGTGTGTGTGTGTGTGTGTGTGTGTGTGTGTGGTGAAGAGCCGTTTGAAGAGGGTCCTCTCTCTAGGGTTTGAAGGCAGAGACCAGAAGACATACACACAGCACCGCAGGGGGGCTATAATTTTTGGAGGCACACACACTTACACACACATCTTCACACATAAACATGTATCCAATCCAGCTTTGACACACAGTGTTTAACTGGAAATGTCCACTCCCACCATATTCACAAAAACTGTGTGTGTTGTGTTTGTGCATGCGTGTGTTTATTTGCGTGGATGTCTACTATTAACGCCTCTTTAGCTCATGCGAGCACACAAACGTGTATGCACAAATGTGCGTACAGCACAGACATGCAAATTATCTTTTTTTCCTCCCTCCACGGTAGGAAGAGAAAACAAAAGCGAACGGAGCAACGAAAACAATTAGCCCAATCAAGGGTGACAGAAGGCAATTAAAGTAGAAGGTTTGTGCTGCCAAAAGTCTCTCTATTACTGAGGAATCTGCTGCTGGAGTGTGTTGATGAATAGGCTGAAGACGCATGACTGACTGTCGTAACAGTTTAAAGGTGTGCGCAAGGCATGAAGCACATCCGCTGAAATTAGCTGCATCTTCGGAGCTCTCAGATGAGACTTCTCCAAAAGGTGTCATCAAGACACATCAGGTGCTGCTTGGCTACATGCTTGACAAACAGATTCCTCATAAATCAATCTACATTTATCTACAGACTGATTGCGGGATTGATGTTTATACTGAAGAAGCTTCATGAAGTATTCAAAGCATTTACTGTAAACACAAAAACCCAGGTGAGAAAAACAGAAAGGTGGACCTATTCCTCAAAATCCAGGTTTCATCTATTGTTGCAATTCACTTCCATTTAAAGTGCACACAACCAAAATCAAGGTCATTTGTTGTCAAATTATCAGACACCTTTTCTACTGGACAAATGTTAAATTAGTGTCACAAGCTTGAGAAATCAATTATCTTATGAAATACTTTTTAGACGAATATAATAACCCATGACTTACTGGTTCATATTAACACATTTGTGCCAACTATTTCACCCGTCATGTTCCTACTAACATCTTAAGGAACAGTTCATAATTCCATTACATAAAAGAGCAACCAAACTGTTTGTACAGTACTTGTGTTTAAAGCGTACATAACGTGCGAGAGATTTTCTTTCCTTAGTATAAAGATTGAAGAAATATGTAAGGTGTGTACACTTCTAGGAAGATGAGTGGGAGGTTACAGAATCTTTCTGTTGATGCAAATGGTGGAGAAGAAAACTGTCCCTGAAAGATTGTGCAATAAAAGCTGAGCATCCTCCGAAAGGGATGAGGGTGAGGAAGAGAAAAAGCCAAAGTTAAGTTTAGTTTAAACAATAAAAGTAAAAATAAGCACTGTGTGGGTCCCCATCGTCAAACACCGCACAGTCTTGCAGGTGGTTGTGATTCACCATCTTTAAACGTGTAGTCGCTTATTTTGACGCACTATTTGTAACACCCACACACACAGTAGTCGACCTCTTCATGTTCAGGTAGTTGCTGACTCCACTGAGCTAACAAAGGAAAGATTTAGGAAAGACATTTACTCTACAGTCACTGTGGATATAAAGTTTTTTTTTTTTTATTGTAATAAACTTACATTTTATAGTGTATATGTACTAGATGAATGTGGTTGTATTTAATGCGAAAGAGACTATGGAATGGTGATGACTGATCTGTGCGTACCTGCCCAGGAACTGTACATAGAAGCTAGTAATGAACTAAATCTAGCATAAATAAATATAATGATATTAAAAATAACGCATTTGATTTATTATTCATGGTCGACTTTCATTACATCCAAGGACACAAGGAATCCTCTCTTCTCAATTTAAAATCTATGTTTTTTTAGAATACTATTTTTCAAAAAGTATTCAATATCAACCTTGACAGGTAAAAGTGCAGGCACGAAGGGGAGAGCTTTAGTCTCCTGAGTGGGTTGAGTGATTGAGATCATAAACACAAAACACCTGCAGGTCTATCTTTGATTCAAGAAGTCCTACACCAGTTAAACATAAAAAGTAGAAACAGCTACCTTAAGCACTCAGGCAAACGGAAAGTGGAACAGCTACCGTACTATATCTGGATCTTTTTGACCCCCCTGCCTCTGCTCCGGTCTCACCTCAGGGATCCATAAGGCACAGCTGACGTGGACCCACTTGGTTCCACTGCGGGTGGGCTTGAGGGCCCCCCCCCTCTTGGGGCAGAGCAGACATTTGGGCTGAACGCCCAGAGCGCAGGTCCGACACAACCAGTTCCCCTGGGGCACCTTCAGGATGCCATAACACGCCTGGGACACGGAGAGAGGAAAGAGAAAGAGTTAGAGAAGAAGAACAAATATTGAGAAGATTTTAGAGAAGTTTTATAGTTTTCTAAATGTATCTTCCTTGGGAAATAGGTTGATACTTGGGGAAAGCCAGGCTCCGTCTGTAACTAAATCTAATCTGTTCAAAATGATACTTATTAACAAACAAAATACAACATTATAATTGTTGCTCTTTAAATGTGCTAGTGAGCAGATTGTATTAACTTTGGACAGAGCCAGGTGACGTTTTTGCATGATGAAACCCATAGTGGTGGAAGTGTTCGTACCTTGCAGTCAATGCATGAAAATGTGTGCAGCTATTACAGTCACTTTAACTGTGATCACCTTCATTACTGTTTCTCTATTGATTTCTTGTTTAAAAATTTGTTTTCATAAACTGAAAGCAATGAAGCTCTAGCCTTTGAGATCCAATGTGTAGCTTGTGCCATGCTTTTAAAGGCCATACTATCAGGAGACTCAGAGTTTATGCATAATGTATTTTTGGAGGCTAAGAAGCAGCACGAAAAAAGTCAAATGTATCACTTCTAGCTAATCTGTTCAAAAATACATATGGCTTTCACCATTTTTTGCTACTTCAGGAGCCAGACTGGAGAGAGATGATTTAAAACAGGCTGCATTTGCACCCAGATGTGATTTTAACCAGCTACACCACAAGGCCACCCCAGCGTCTAGTGTTCATGTCAGAATACTTTTTATATTTTGGAAACAGTGTACTTTCAGTGGTTGCTGCATCTTAAAAAGCAATTACAGTATGCCGCTGCTTCTTTCTTTTATCATATCAAATCCGCAAATTCTCACATGGAAAACCAAGTCTTCTTTCTGCTTTTGCCTCAACATACAGCTCCTTAAAGCTAATGCTCAATGCTTCTCCATAAACACACACACTCAAAAAATACATGACCTCTCTAGCTGCCCAAACTTTTCTCTCAACATTTTCAAAATGCCACTTGGTGTTGTTTTAAAATCACAGCAGGTCATTGTGTCATCAGCGCTCCACCCATTTGCCCTTCCGCCCAAACAATAGGGTGGCATTAAGGTTTTGACGCCAACATATTAGCACACCGAATTATATTTGATAAGATCCAATGCCCAGGGTCAGGAAGAGAGGATCGTTTTTTTTGTGAGGTATAATTTACTGTATCCAAGTGCCTTTTCTCTGAGAAGTGAATCGTGTTCACCACTTCTTTTTGATCCATTATTACAACCTCTGTGTCAGATCTATCAAATCTTATTTCTAAGGACTCAAATCAAACTTGTAGCTGAGTCTAGGGGTGGGCGATATGACGATATATATCGTCGTGACGATATTAGGTCTCCACGATATGCTCTTTCAGAGATATCGTATCTATCGTGATAAAAAAAACAAAAACAAAAAAACTTTTCCCTTCAGTTATGCTAAAGTATTTATTGCACTTCAAGTCTAAAGTTTACATTTTAATTGTTTGGCACTGACTTTTCCTCATTGATGTTTTATGTTTTACTTAGTTATGTTTTACCCTCCTTTTCATGTTTATTGATGTTCACTGCTACCTCAGAAAGTTAATTTTTATACTGAGAAACTGTGCCTTGAAGCCATATCAAAATGTTGAATTGTTCATTCAGGGATTCATTTCAGAAATAAAACCAGCTTGAAATGCCATTTTGGTCTGTTACTCCTTTTTGTTTTAGTTTCTGTTACCTTGTAGGTGCTTGTACCGTTAAGTAACTTGAAAAATAACTATAATAACCGACATGAAAAAATATCGTGATATATATATCGTCTATCGTGATACTGCTTGAAAAATATCGTGATAATATATTTTTCAATATCGCCCACCCCTAGCAGAGTCCCAAATTAATTTTCATGGCCAAGCATCCTGAAGCATCAACACACTTCAGAACTAAGTGCTGCAAAAAAGCCTGATCTCAGATTTGTAATCTGTCACCATACTCCACAGAAGAAGGCCATCACATGTTTTACTACTGAAAAGTAAAATTCATCCTCAGTTATTAGAAGATAATATGATAGAAAAAGGATCTTCGCACTGAAACTAGGAGAAAACAAGACTTCAAAGACTCCATCTTCATCAAAAGCAGTAAAAGGACTTGATTGATCTAAGGTTTTATTGATCAAACCTTTAAATTACTCCTTTAACCAAGCCCTGTTTGTTACCGGCTGAAGGTTAAAAAGAAAGCCTTACTAAAGAAGCATTGCTGAATGTGTTTGCTCTATAAAAGCGATAATATTCCTGAATACTCTCGGGGGGCAACTACTTCTTTATCTGCTCTAAATGTTGTTTCCATCACACCTAAATGTTACTTCTTCTTCTACTTAACACAAACTGCTCTGTGGAGAGGCACTATAGAACAGTGCACTGCTTCCAATATACTGTATATTTAAGCAATAGCTCACGAAAACGGTTACCAAGTGTGGCAATATGAAAGAAAAATACACACTTATATAGTTTTTATTAGTAAATAATGATGTTCAAAATAAAATAGTCCCTCTGTTGCCTTCTGCACGAAACATAGTGCGAGGTGGTTGCTATGCAACAACACTAACAGCTAGCGAACATATTAGACAGAGAGCATTGATCCATTATTTGGCTATTTATTTACATTCATTTGTATGTTGCCGTTTATTGTGCACCCACTGAAAAACTGTCCAGCATCAGTAGCATGGCTTACGTGGTTACTTGTATAGGTTGGTTGTTCTCGGCTGTTGCTTGGCGTGGTGAGAATATTGCTCCACTTTCTCCGGTCCCCGAGATTCGGCTTCCAGTAGCTCTGGCGAGAGCTTTCGCACCTGTGGCCACTAACGGTCATAATTTCTCTGCTTTGTTTCAAGACCCACATCAGAAAGCTTTTGAATGGTGGCACTTCTCCAGTTGGTCTACCTGCTCTTCACGTAGCTCTGCATGTCGTCGTTTAGGTGCTTTTTTTTTCTGGAGATAGGCACTCCTCAATCCACTCCTCCATAGTAAGACCCCCCGGAGGTCGAAGTTAATCTTAAATGTTTCCATCTTATGCTTTGTAAGTGCGTTTCGTAACGGAAGAAATGTAAATATATTTATAAAACTGACAAGTCAAATCAAGCAATCTGATTGGTCGATAGCGGTTTTGCGAACCTCTTTGATTACAGATTTGAAAACATCGTTGCTTGCTTTAAAAGTAGCACAATTCATTATGTCAAACCTTGGAAAGTATCTAGATATCCCTGCCCTAATGCCAAAGGAACTGCACACTGAATATGTTTTGCCGTTTGATGTCTATGTCTGGACCGCTGCGTAAAAAGGAGGGTTTCTGCCCCGTTACTTCTCCGCTGCTTTCTTGTTCCATTATGAAGCCCAACGGTATACTGTTTTCCTCAGACGCCGAGGGATACTGACTTGTTGTGAAAAGTAACTTACAATTCTACCCGTGGTATACGCTCAGTATATCACGGCTAAGAACCAATCAGATTGCTTGATTTGACTTGTCCGTTTTATAAATACACAATATAACATTTGTACTGATATTTTTGCTAATTAAATTCAGGAATTGATGGACTACTCAAAGAGCAACACAACAAAGCATGATGTTTGTGTCATCCTATTGAATGCATGAAATAAATAATTATCACTATATGGGATTACAGTTATCCTGTTTTCCCTCTTTTTCTAAATAATTTACTTCTATTCCACATACAGGTTTTTTTCCACATTGTGAGAACATTTCTTTGTGACAGAATAACATCATATATTTGGTCTGCAGTTGGACAGCAGGGAGGCAGAGGCAGTCTGATGACACACTGAAGGTGTGTTAGTGTCAACGGGGCCGACAGAATAATTAACACTGTGTCAGTGTAACAAACACAGCAGCAGCCTCAGGGTGTCACAGGTAGCAGTTCTGAAATTGCAACATGTACTTTCAGGCAGATGATAAATTAAGCCAGAGGGAGAAAAATATGAGTAAAATATGTGAGGGCATCACTCTGAGGAGAACAGCAAAACCTTCTCTTTGAACAACCTTGATTTTGTACTTCACGTTTTTCCCCTTCAGGGGAAAAACGTGAAGTACAAAATCAAGGTTGTTCAAAGACCTTCACCTGTTCATTCCCCCAAGAGTGATTACCTTCTTCTGTAAAAATATTGTTTTAAAGCCAAAAAAACACTTACAAATATATTCACAGAAATGCTTGAACAGAGAGATACATATCTTTTATTTAATGAATTGTTCTAGTCCATGTTCAAAAAGTATATTTTCCTTTTAAATAAAACATGGTATTCTTGCATTTGTTATGAATGTTATACGTTTTTCAGTACATTTCAAATGTATATTTATGTATGGATGTCGCCATTGTATAAAACGTATTATTAATTGTTCTAGTCCATGTTCAAAAAGTATAGTGTTTTTGTTGCAAAGAAAACCTGTTATTCTTGCATTTGTTCAAAAATGTCAAATGTTTATTAATGTATAGATGTCACAGTTGTAGAAAGATTTGGAAATACTGTATGTCATTATGGTCATGCTAATGAAGCTATTTGAATTGGATTGATAAGCTGCTTAGTTTCTGACCTGATGGACGCAGACGTTGCACTTGTCACAGAACACCATCTCGTTGCCGTCCTCTCCCTCTGGCGAGCGGCAGACGTCACACACCACGTCCTCGTCATACTCGATGCCCAGGCCTTCCTCCGCCTCGATGGCCTGCCGCATCTTCTCCTCGCAGATGCTCTCCAGCTCCACCAGGACACACTCCATTGTCAGCTCGTCTAGCTCTGGTAATGCTGGGGACAGAAAGTAAAACGTGATTTATTTTTGTTCATCCTCTCAAACTCAATTAGAAAACTGGGGTGGAGTATGAGGAAAAGGAGTTGTGTATTTGATTGGTTGATATGAGGTTGATATATGACCTCTAATGAGAGAGATAAGTTATGGAGAAAATACTCAGAGCCTTTACAGACCAATTAAAAGTGCTCAGTTACAGGGTCAAAACTCTGAAGTATTTTTGAGCTTTTGTTATCGACAAGGATAACAAAAATAGGAAGCTACTTATAGGAAGCTCAAATTAAGAGAGCCAAGTGACCACATTTCAGTTATTGTTGCTAAAGCACGTCTTTAAATTGTAAATGCTTGCAGATTTCTTCATATGTACTCATCACACAGGTCAGTGACTGTTTTATGGTAGCCAGCTTTGGATAAGATGTGCCCAGGATGTGTTGGAGTGAGTGGAGTTTCAGTGGACTCTTATGTAGTGCTCCGTCACTACTAGCCCATATACAAACAGAGCCAAAAACAACCTTATTAGTGATGAAACCTCCTTGCCAACAGCTCAGTTCACTGTGCCAATATGTGTCGGCATTAGCATTACTATTCCTGCTCCATTTGCATCTCAAAGTAATGCCTTGCTCTGAGGCTGCTAAATAGTTGATGGAAACTGATTTAACCTGCGATTCTTTCATTCTCATAAAAGATAAAGTATTGTAGGTACCGACGTACCGTACCAGTAAAGTAAACTGGACGGTGGCAAACAGATGTGGAACGCTATTATCTCATTACATGCAACGGTATTACAATCATTATACACAATTGGTAACAGCAGGCCACTTTTATTTAGAAAAAAATAAATAATAAAAGTGATTTATTGGATAACAGTTCAAAACAGTGGAAAAAAAAAATCTTGATTAAATGCCGTTAATGGAGACTTTCCCAAACAATTAATTTAGGTGATAATTCTTAGATTTAGTATTTACAATAGTTTTTCGACTTGCCTCTTGTTGCCTACCGCCTGTATTCTATTAGAAGCCATAAATACACTTCTGCTGGCGTAGAATCTGCAGTTGAGGATTACTTATTGATTTATTTGAAGGATTCTGCAGTCAGTTGGGAGGTTTTTTAAAGTGGAGCTGAGCGTCCTGTGTCTATATCTATTATTTATGTCACTCAATCCCTTTACAACCCAAAAAAGTAAAATCCTTTTTTCCTGGTAATTCAGCATCTCTGTGCCAACAGGGTTATGTATCATTGGAGCTGCTGTTTAACAAAAAAGAAGAGACTATTTCCAAGTTATTATGGAAATGTAAAATAAACCTTTCTGAAGATATTGAAGTGGTGGGTCACCTTTATTTTTGTATACATTACTTTTGAATCTAGCCATCAACACAAACTTTCATTCAAATGAAAATACTTGTGTGATTTTAAATGTTTGTGTACTCATAGTGTATTTGTTTCATATTTATCTTGTTTCCATGTGCGTACGTATAAAGCTGTGCGCACATGGACATTTATCATTGTGTGTATTTAGTCAGGACTGCACTTATCTGTCTGAAAGCAACATTGTATCAAACACACAGACAAAAGACAGGCACATTGACTGAATATCTTTCTATACTTTTCAGTATGTTCGAATGCATTCATCCTGCATATTGTCCATGCATTATGTTCCTTTATCCCTTTTATTGAATGCATTATAAGGCCATGAAGCTCAATACTGAGTGGTGTTTCTCTATAACTACTGACAGACTGAACATTTTACTGTGTTTTGTGCTACAGTTATGTCATAGTTCTCTGAAAGATATCAAGTGTTAAAAGTGTTGAAATAACCAGGATGCAAAGTCTTCAAGTTCACATTTTGAATGTACACGCTCCCAAATATGCATACAGTAAAAGAGTGAGATAGAAAATGCAGAATCATCCCATAATCCTTCACCCAGCAGAACCAATCATCCTCTGTTTGTTTGGTCTAGCATTGGAGGTTATGAGAAACAACCCACTTCTGCTCTGGCAGGAGATATTGTATATATATGTGTGTGTTTGATTTAAGGAGAATATGTCACAGGAATAAAGGCCTGAAACCCCAGCGGGGATTTATAAACACAATTACTCCGCTTTATCTGAAAGGAGCCGATCAGATATTGAATAAAATGGTGGAGATGGCAGAGATGCTGGGGGTCAGCAGTTGTTGTCACCATGGACAAATGGAGGATGTAGGAAAGCAGGGGAGAGAGAAAGGCCCAATCCCAAACCACCCCCTCGACCCTCCCCATCCATGACGGAGTGAACTCCGTCTGTGGCCACACTCGCAGCTCAACGAGGCTCCCTCCTGTCAGATGGAGGGAGTAAATACAGCGGCAAGCTTTGGGACAAACTCCGCTCTCTCCGGCAGAAACAGGAAATGCCGTAACTGTATGTAACAACGGCTTCAAATCAGCATCTCTTTGACAAAAAAATGTAAATTAATAACTCAAATACAACTCCAAACATCTTTCATTGAGTTACTTTCTTGTAAAACTCTTTTAGTTTTAAACCTGATGTTTATAAGCTTCTTAGTTTTTGCAACAGTCTGTAAATATACACAACTTTATAATAAAATGCAGACATTTACCTTTTTCTAGACTAAACACAGGTATACGATCCTAAGTTAAAAACATATGAGGTTATCATGAGGTTGTTAACATCGCAGTTTATCAGTGGATGTTTGCTGGAACTACTTGTTAACAGCTTGTTTCCACAGCGTGACTCCGGTCAGGGAGAGACCGGTCTCAAGTCAGCACCGATGCAGACTCACTGTTTGAGGGCTTGATAGCCCACTCCCCCTCCACACCGCTCCACACGTGTTGGTTTGGAACAGCACTTAATGTGGTGGACCCTCCGCGTGAACGTGCAAACGGAGGGGTAGGGTGTAGGGGTAGGGTTTAGGGGTAGGGGGTAGGGTGTAGGGGGCGGTTTGGGAATGGGCCAATGTAACATTAACTGCAGAAGAAGAGGAACAGAGAAGATGGAGGAAGCAGGTGATGATAAGAGTGAAAAAAAATAAAAAAAGGATGTACTGAAAAGCATCTGCATCACAGAAACCAACTTTTAAGAACCTTTGAGAGTTTAACAAAGTTGACTTGGAGGTGACTTTTACATCGGAAATGTCAGATAAACAAATGTAAGGTTATGATTTGGGTTAGTACATAATACATATCTAATAAAGGTTATGTGACTGTTAATGTGACTGTAAGTGTGGAATAGAGAAAAACCTAAACATTAATGATAACCTTTTGAAAAGTGTGCAAAATCTAATTTAGCTGTAAACCAGCCTCAATTTCTCTGGGAACATTGACTGTAATGGTAAATGAAGGCCGTTTATATTTAATTCAACTAGCAATATTTAATAAAAATGAACTGCTATATGTGAATATGTTCTTCTTATAGGTGAGAACAATCATCTGTGTTTCTGATACAATCCCTTGTGTTTTACAACTAGTCCATGAGACTGAAGTAAAACCACACCATTCATGACACATTTTGGTAAGTGATTATATAAAAGAAGAATGCCTTTGGAAAACTCTTTGAAATGTTATGATGGGCTTTTGTTTCAGTTCAATGTCAGAATGTTCTCTGGCGTTCATTATGAGTTGAGGCTGTGAGTCAGTCTGCACTCACCCATCTGTCTGAACTCGTTGTTGACCAGCTCCAGCCAGGAGACATCCAGGTCGTCCAGGTCGTAGCAGCTGTAGCGCTGGGTGGGGGGAGGCTGGGTGATGCTCCCCTTCTCCTGCATGTTGTCTGAAAAAACGTCCGACGAATCAATCGACAGCAACCTGAAACACACACAAAGATACACAAAGAGACTTCATCATGTGGTCTGGAAACACATCAACACACCTTGGAGAAAACGTTGGCAACTCACATGGAGCCACAGCTTGTCTTACGAAATGACTGACAGGAAAATGTAATACAACTCATAATTCAATGATTTGATTGGTTTATGTTCATTGACAAATTATCAAGCAATAAAACATGTAATCTGTGGTTGCTGGCACCTATGAGCTAGCACACTGTCAACAATACTCAACCTCAAGTGGTTTACTGCTTTAATGCCACGTTTACATCTCATCAAACCAAGAAGTGAAGACAGGAGCTCTGGATTTGAAAAGTTTCTCTCCTCGACTCTTGAGCCATACTGAATAAACAACCAGGGGGGGTTTTCTTCTGCTTAATGGATGAAACTGTATTCTTGACATTCTCACTATAGGCTTGTGTCACATTCGCCCAATCAAAAGGTAAAAACAGTCCCATTATATCTATAGCTGATATCTGGCCAATTGACCAGAATCAAATAAATAATAGGTTTTAATGAAGAAGGTCTAAAACAACTGCCTGTTTTATATAAAAAAAATAATCTTTCTTTCATTTTCTTACATTTGAATATATGTTTTAAATCGAAAGAGCTGGCAAAATAAAACTTTATTCAAAGTAATGAAATCACAAAAGCTCTACTTACAAAAAGTTGACTGCATTTTCTCAGCTGGAAAACTGAAAATGTTTGATGTTTAATGTGAAGGTATAATAAATAAAAAATAATATCATCTTTAAATGTATAATCATAAGTCAAATATAGATTGCCAAAGGTCAAAAGATGAAAATAGGGACATGATGCATATAGATAATACAGTGGGCGAAAATATATTTTAAATGCAATATACATACAACGATACACGTCACTATAAAGTCGTTAAT
Organism: Pseudochaenichthys georgianus; assembly: GCF_902827115.2. Taxonomy (NCBI): domain Eukaryota; kingdom Metazoa; phylum Chordata; class Actinopteri; order Perciformes; family Channichthyidae; genus Pseudochaenichthys; species Pseudochaenichthys georgianus. The sequence continues at coordinate 10,723,028 of NC_047516.1, read as the reverse complement.
CATAAAGAATTTGTAGATAATGTTGTCCTTGTAAACTGTATATTCACAACTGTGACGGTCATTGTTAAATACTCAATACATGTGAGAGAAAAGAACAAAACCCTACAGTTCTCATGACAACATAAATAAACGAGAAGCCCTTCTCTTGTCTGAGAATCCTCTAACAGACATGTCCTGACCTTACGGTCCAGAAAGACTGAATCAGAGTTTGACGGATGCTAAAAACAATACAATTGAAAGGGGGAAAAGAGCAATCGAAACAATGACACATGGAGTGGTAATAGGGAGCAGTGACAGGAAGCTGCGCCAGGCAGTGTCTGCTCTCTAGAGCCTCGGGCCTGGATGTCTCTCTGTCAACAACACCAGGAAATGGGGTCAGGACCTCTGCTCGACCCACTGGGAACCAATAAAGACTCTGACATATTCATACACACACATGTGTACACTTACACACACTCACTTACACACGGGCCTGTATAAAACCTCTGGATACTCTGATTCATGCACATGCTCATCATATTCTATTTTACATAATAGTTAACTTCTCCTGCATTACTTGAGCTGTATTGGTCTTGCAACATTCTCTTGCACTATTATATTTCTACTCTGTTCCTTCTAATTTATAGTTGTTTTATGTCTTAAATACTGATGTTGCATTGTTGGAGGAGCCTGTGTGAATACAGTTTTGCATTGCATATCTACACTGTAGCTGGGCATATGACAATTAAGCCCTTTGAAAACAAGGTATATACACACATACTTTCAGGCAGGGAACACACACACACACACACACACACACACACACACACACACACACACACACACACACACACACACACACACACACACACACACACACACACACACACACACACACACACACACACACACACACACACACACACACCACACACACACACACACACACACACACACACACACACACACACACACACACACACACACACACACACACACACACACACACACACACACACACACACACACACACGCTCGCCTGGTGAAGTCGTGACCTTTGTGTGAAAAGGTGAAGTGTGTCAGTGATCAAAACAACAAAACAAAGCAACCTTTAGCTCTCTGTTGAGCTCCCCGACTTCCACGCCACATTACCACACTGCTCAGTTATTATCATCATGCTCTGTCACTGCCGTTGCCCTCACATCCAGCCGCACTGTGATCATCATCATCATCCTCCTCCTCATTATCATTATCCTCCCCATTATCATCACCACTGCTGCCATCATCTTCACAACAGCTGCCACAATTTATTTCAGTAGTCTTCATTAGAACGGCTTTTCGTATGTGTTGCCATGGAAAAAGTCTCATCAGAGCAGGATTTATTATTATTATTATTGTTAGCCAAGGAATTTCTAAAGTGGAGTAATTTTACAATTTAACACAATATAAATGTAATTTTTCTAACTGTAAACAATAAAACTAATTTCTAATCCCAACAATTCTCATTACTTCCTATTTCCTCCTTAAAAGGATGCGGTCCTTTTCTTATCATTCTTGATTTGTACTTGTCTTTACCTGTTCCTCATTCATTTCCCTTTTATTTTTATTTCTTAGTGATTGGCTTATAGTAAAAGTATGCAAATCTTGCTATGGAAACACTTTTATTTTTTTTATAATAAGTATGAAGTATTCCTTGGCATTTGACTTGTGTATGTGATGTTGATTACCACAACAACTCTGGACCTTTGCAGATCAATTGATTTCCACGTTTCAGTAATCTGTGCATGAGTGGTCAACATTAGCATTTCCCTTGCTGATAGCGCACTCATAAATCTTATAAAAGGCACAGATCTGATCTATTTCTATCTGGGAATGGCCAATTTAGACCGCTAGTGCAGGATCAATGGAGGCACATGTGTAATCATTGATAAATCAAAAATGGACCATCTTCCTGTGTGGACAATAAGGCAGATCCCTGTTTTGACTTGGTATCAGTTTGATATCTGATACTGATCAAACAGGCCCAGTCAGTCCACTGGCAGGGGAGAAAGGAGAGGAAAGAGAGAGACAAAAGCACACAACACACACAGAAACACACACACATACTCACACAAAGAATAGGTTTCATACTGCAAACACTAGGCTGGTTGTGTCTCTTATGTAATGGTAAAAACAACTTCAGTGTCTTATTACATTAGTGGGTGGTGTGTTATTGCGTTATCAAAGGATTAGGCTGCTGTTATTCTACATGTGTTATTAACAAATCAACAACCAACAGTGTGTCCTTTCAAATAACTTCTAGCTTCCAAAAGCCCATTAGTTCGTATGTAAAGTTTAACAGGACATACATTTAAACTCTTAATGCTTAATGATTTCCAATAAAAAATAGGCACTGTAGTTTAAGGAAATGTTTCTCAAGCAAGAAGAAAACGCTTTTTGGGGACTCAAGAAACTGCAGATTAATACAAATGTGCTGCTTTGATGAGTAATAACGACAGTAGGAAATAGAAATAAAATAAGCTTCAGTGGCTTTGTTTTTTTTAGAGGGGGAACATGAATGCAAAAGTAATGTGTTGTTATCCTAGACTGTATAAATAAAGGTTGTTATAAGCTTTTGTAGAGCAATAGAGAATGATTAGAATTTGGATACACAGATACAGTTACTTCCTATATGGATCAATTTATTGCCGCTTTTAGTCTTGGTCTTCCCTGTTTTGTTGATTGTAAGAAACATTTACAACTGCCAGATGAAAACGGATTTTCAAGTTCATAATGTAATATCCTGAGATGTTATCAGCAGAGTGCGTGTGGAGTTGATGATCTCAGCTTTGTTTATTGTAATATGGGCTTTATTACATTAGGCTTTATGACTTTGTTTGGCTTCTAGCTGTGGCTGCCAGTGTTGATTTACCTTAGCAACTTGGGAATGGGAACATAAAAAAGAAAATGAGGACAAAAACAAAATCATGAAAAGAAGACGAGACAATATTTGGATGTTATGTAAATGATACCTGCACAAAACTGGAAACCTGCATACATTCAGAGCAAAAATGAAAGCTGCTACAAGGTCACAATGCTAATACTAATGTACATTTGTGAAATTAGACCCTATCTGCATTACTGATATTAGTTCAAGAGTTGGAAAATCATTCAAATAGTTTTGAAAGAGAGCTATAATTATGTAAATTATGCTTTTCAGCCCGGTGTGGTGACATTTACTGTATATTGAGCCTCTGGTTTGTTATGTCACAAAAAAAACTTAAAGTGAGACATGAAAGGAAAGCTACGCTAACAGGATGTGAGCCAATGGGGTCAGAGTACAATGTGTTCTTCCACTGGTAAGTATCATGACACACACACACACACACACACACACACACACACACACACACACACACACACACACACACACACACACACACACACACACACACACACACACACACACACACACACACACACACACACACACACACACACACACACACACACACACACACACACACACACACACACACACACACACACACACACACACACACACACACACACACACACACACACACACACACACACACACACACACACACACACACACACACACACACACACACACACACACACACACACACACAAAACCATTTGCAAAAGGTCTGTTTGTTTAGCCTTTATCATGGATACGAAAGCAGAGATAAAGTGCAGAGTCACCTGTTAATACTGAGCACAATAACATCATCTCTGCCAACAATGTGAACATATTTTTGTCTCTTTATGGGATTGAAGACACCTTTTTGAAAATGTTATGAGCTAAAGATTATGTACTCTGTATGTATCTAAATTGTTTCACTAGTTTACAAGAAGTTGCATTTTGAATATCCTCTATAATTGTCTACCTCCCAAAATGGAGTATGATACACATACACTGTAAAAATCAGCATTTAATAAAAAAATAATAACATTAAAGTGTCACTTGTTGGTGATTTAGCATTTTGTAAAAAGGTTTGAGTTTATAAATATTTAAAATATAACTTCTTAAGTACAGATTTAACAACAGATCCCATTTTAAAATGAATTGGGCAACTTGATCCATTATTCCTAACATGAAGAGTAATTTACTTCAGATCAAATGCGTTTCAAGATCATCAACAACATTGTAGTGTTTTAATTCAAATGTGTTGGGCATTGAATAATAAAGTCTAGACTCATGTTGTTCCTGGTGTCTGAATATTTTAGAGGTAAAGGGGCATTCCATGCATCACATAAGAAAGGTTGGAAAGTTACTGAACAATGGAAAATGTAACAATTAATCCAGACCAATAGAAGTGGTTTCTCAATAGAAATAAAAAAGGTATCCAAGAAGCACACCAAAGAACATCAGCTATAACGTGTGGAGTATTTTTTACATATTGAATCAAATAATGCTATGTTATACAGCTTTATAATCTATGTGTTTCCTTTTTCAAGCCTATTATATGACACACACAGAATATTTCAGCTAATAATGATGAGAATAATAATAAAGAAACCTTGGAAATCACTTCTGTTTACAGTTGAGGAGTCCTAATGAGGGGAGCAGCCCAGAGGGAATATTAAAATGTTCCCTCCTTAGATTCATAACAATACGATAGCTGAGTTTTCTTTGATCTTAATGGTGTGTCCCATGAAATATTTATCAGGAGGAACTACACACCGTGGGGCTCTGATTCTTAAAACAATGAAAACCAAAGTCACCCCCACCATCTCTGCTCCAGCGCTGAGGCCCTGAGGAGAGGTGTCTTTGGTTTACTACACGGGATGTGCCTCTGGGGAGCAGAGGAGTGGGAACTGTAAAGTATATACTAACACTGCTGAATGGGAGGTTATATGAGCTTCAACAGGGAAGAACAGTGATTTATATGTTGGTGAGTGCGTGAAAGTGAAAGAAAGATCAAGAGGGTCACATCACTTTTGCAAATAATTCTTCTGTGTTTGCTTCAGTGGAATACAAAATGATTTTAACAGTCCTCTCTTCTGAAATAAACAGAAACAACAAGCTAAGAATGTGAAATACATTCTTATTGTATGCAAATGACTAGGGATGCACGATATCGGTTTTTTGAAACTGATACCGATACCGATAACTTCCTGCTTCTCAAGACCGATACCGATACCGATAACCGATAATAATATAATATATATATATATTAAATGTACCTGTAGTTTTTGCACACCTGGTGGTAAAAAAAAGACTAAGTGAGCAAATGACATGAGCATTACTACTATGAACAAAACAAAGCCAAGAACAGTTTTGACTCTTCAAAGTGACCATATTTATTTTCCCAAACAAATCTGGCAAACTTCTTGCCTTTTTCAAAAGCCTCGTCGATAGGTAAAAGCCCCGGTGCCTTTGCAGCTGGCTTTGGATTCGCCGCTAGTTTAGCAGCGCAGGCGTCTTCGTACGCTTTTAACACACCATCGTAGCGATGGCGATGTTTCAGGCGACTGATCAGGTTCGAAGTATTATAGCTCGTTGCCTTTTTCCCTCCTCGTGGAACTTCTCCATTGCATTTGTTAATACAAATAGCAAGCGAACTATCTAACTCTGAACTTTGAAATAGTCCCATACTACCGACGACATGTTTGTTTACTGTCACCATTTACGTCACAGCCAGGCATGAGAAGGGAGCGCTGGATTTGTGAAAAACTCCCCTCTTCCTAAACCACTATACCACACTACTGGCAAAACGGGAGGAGCCGAGTGAAAAACAAGCGCCCCTCATCCCAATCCACCCACACCGCAGTATTTTTTTCTCTTTTTTTACCCAAAAAATATATTGTATATTATCGGGGCTATTCATACTGTTATCGGGTTTATCGGGATGACGTCATCATTCCTAATATCGGACCTATAATTATCGGGCCGATAATTATCGTGCGCCACTATATATAACCCATATGATCAACGATAATTTAGCATTACAGCCTCTAATCTTTCTTGTTTTCCTCAATTCGGAGAAAACACTAGATGTGTAGAGTGTGTACCATTCAGTTTCGTGATTTGCAGCAATTTATAAATGGCAAACAGTGTAAATAACTATAGAAATGTAACCTAAATGTAAAGAATAAAACCCTTTATTGTAGGAACCTTAAGTTGGGTCCGGTCATTTCTCTTTGACTGTTAGTAAGTAAACAATTGAGGATAGAAATAAATATATATATTTACAGTATATTGTCTATTTATATCAATAAGGAACAACTAGATATTAGAAACATCCCTTCAGCAAAATAGTTATAAATAATAAAGTTAAAAGAGGACCTATCATGCAAAATGCACTTTTGTACGCCGCCCTCCTTTGCAGGGGGGCGTGGTCAGCTGCAGCTCATTTGCCACAGAAACAGCCCTTGCAAAAACAGGGCTGGAATAGAGCAAATAGAGCGAAATGAGGCATGGCTAAAATGCATGATCTGTTTGGTATTTTGAAAAAAAAACTTCACAGACATGTTTTATATAGGCCCTACAATATATTATTCAAATATAGCATGATAGGTCCACTTTAAATTAACACCCTTAAAAAACAAACTTAAAAATATTTACGTTCATCTCAACGGTAGGACTTCAGTACTGTTTTAACAGACTGCATTAGATTTAGCTGGTGTATGTTAACTACAACTGAGTGTACATTGCCTTGCATTTAAGCGAAATTGTGAATCAACGAAAAAACCATGCCAAAGAAGCAATAAAAGCTATACAGCTTAACTTAAAAAAGATTGATAGATAAAAACTAAAAAGAAAGAGGGAAAGGAAAAGTCTGCCAAGCCTCCCTCTCTCTCCTATCTCCCATATGTTTCTCACCACTGTGTAAATCTCACTTTCCTCCTTTTCATGAAACGTCAATAATAATCTCCTCTGAAGGAGGGATGAAGTGGATGGTGTTTACATAATACGTTTCCAGTGTGGGCAGAGCTCTCCATCTGACTCTCTGCCCACACTGGACACGTTTGGTTTAAACAGACAGCAACTTCTGACAGACTCAAGAAGAACAGGGAGTCAGTCAAACCAGCCTGGAAATGTTAAGAGGCAAAAAAGGAAGGGATGAGGGTATGGATGACAGAGAAGACAAATGGGTAAGGAAAAAAAAGAAAGAAATCTTAACTGTTAAAGGAGAGATGCTGTTCACAACTACAGTTATCTGACATTTACAATTGACAACCACCGTAACACCTGCCAAGTACCAGTCCAAGAGAAAGCAATGCAATGCTTAAAACGGTTTATCAACCAAATTAGGGATTTGAGTTGATTTATTTTGCCAAAAACTCATTTGTAAATCATTTGAGCTTTACATAATACCGCAGCATGTTGATGTTCAGAGTTGAGCATTTAATAGTGAGGACAACGTCAGAATAAATTATTACATTTTTGTGACTTGTGACATCAGGCCTATTACACTTTAGGGATCAGTGGCAGTAAATCACACAGAAAAGGCCAGATATTATATAAGTTAGGTGATTGTTTAACCTGATTAATCTCAGAATGGATTAATCACATCCTATTGAATGTTTGCTATCATTCAGAGTAGCTAAGGAGGGAGGAAGCAATCGAAAAATGAAGAGAAAATTGAAAAAGCAGTGCAAAAAAAGTTAGAGGAATAAAGTTGGTATTGAAATTAATAAGATAAGTGAAAGAAAATCAAAGAAGAAGACACTAAAATATGCTTTCCTCCAGCTTTTACCAAGCTGTTTTCTTTATCCAATTAATTACAATGTGGTATAATGTAGTTAAACATGAATGTTAAGCTGCCAACAAAGCTACAGGGCACATTATCAGCACAATATCAGCACTGTGGACATCTACAGCATCACCCGCCCTTGTCAAATGCAAACAATCAGTTGTGTGTGTGTGTGTGTGTGTGTGTGTGTGTGTGTGTGTGTGTGTGTGTGTGTGTGTGTGTGTGTGTGTGTGTGTGTGTGTGTGTGTGTGTGTGTGTGTGTGTGTGTGTGTGTGATAATCTCTCATTCTTGAAATACCTCACTGTCACAGTACGCCTGAGAAAATCGGCTATCCTTTTTCCTCCCTGTAATCCCTCTTTCTTCCCCGAGTTTTCACAGACTGTGTGTTTATGTCTGTGCATGTGTGTGTGTGTGTCTGTGCGTGTGTGTGTGTGTGTGTGTGTGTGTGTGTGTGTGTGTGTGTGTGTGTGTGTGTGTGTGTGTGTGTGTGTGTGTGTGTTGCCAACAGCTCCTCAGCCCCTTATCCTTGGGCAACCCGTACAACCCCCCCTTCTCTAAAACACAATCCTATATCAGAATGCAGACTGGAGCAGGAGAATCAGGCCAGCATCAAACGGGGCACAGGGTTACCCAACCCAGGGACCAGGGGTTACCTTGTGTGGCACTGGAGGGTGCCTGTGTGTCTGTGTTTGCATGCAAAACAGGGTTAAGTACTGATAACATGTGTGTGTGCAGGCATGTTTTTTTGGGTGGTATATCTAATAATAATTCATTAAAAAACAAAATAGCACCAAAACAACACAATATAATCAATAAAAACAGAGGACGTGTGAAGTGATCAGCATTCTTCTTACAGGATTTGTCTTTTGATCTTCTTTTAATGGGTTAGATACTACCGCAAAAAACAGGAGATGTATGTCTGTGTTTTTCGTCTCCACCAACAACAGCAAGGCAAGGCAAGGCAAGGCTATTTATATAGCTTGCTATGCTTGCTATGCTTTACAAAAAATGAAAGACATTAAGAAAATGGCATTTAAAATCAGTCATTAAAAAGAAAAGCTAATAAAATAAACATTAAAAGAAAAAATACATGGATAAAAGTTACAGTGCAGTCTAAGATATGAATAGTTCAATTAAAAGCAGCGACAAAAAGAAAAGTCTTCAGCCTGGATTTAAAAGTAGTAAGAGTTGTTGCAGCGGATCTGCTGGTTTCTGGGAGTTTGTTCCAGATATTTGGAGCATAATAACTGAACGCTGCTTTACCATGTTTAGTTCTGACTCTGGGGACAGAAAGCTGACCAGTCCCTGAAGACCTGAGAGATCTGGATGGTTCATAATTTAGCAGGAGGTCAGAAATGTAAATTGGGCCTAAACCATTCAGTGCTTTATAAACCAGCAGCAGTATTTTGAAATCTATTCTTTGACACACAGGAAGCCAGTGTAAAGACTTCAGAACAGGAGTGATGTGATCCACTTTCTTAGTGTTAGTGAGGACTCCAGCAGCAGCGTTCTGAATCTTTAGTGAATTTTTAGTGAGACCTGTGAAGACACCATTGCAGTAGTCGAGTCTACTGAAGATAAAAGAATAGACAAGTTTTTCCAAATCCTGCTGTGACATTAGTCTTTTAATCCTAGATATATTCTTTAGGTGATAGTAGGCTGATTTAGTAACTGTTTTAATGTGACTGTTGAAACTCAGGTCAGAGTCCATGACTACACCTAGATTTCTGGCTTTATCTGTTGGTTTGAACATTGCAGACTGAGGCTCAGCGCTAACTTTTATACGTTCTGCCTTGGCTCCAAAAACCATTACCTCAGTTCTCATTCATAACACTCCGTTCGATGTCTCACTATGGGATGCGCCTCATCGCGGAGCAAACAGAAGCATCAATCTCATTACGCCAATCCTGATTGGCTGGTGATCTTGACGTCAGCATCAGGGAATTCACCCCCTATAAGTAGTTTGCGCCACGACGCATGAGTCATTCAAACACCTCTTCTCGCTTCAGAGCACATCTCTACAGTAGCCGGGCAAGCTTCACTGTCCACAGACTGAACCCAAATACCCATTTCGGTCGACGGGCGCTCGCCGGCTACTCCTTCTGCTTCGCAGGAAGACGGTAGTACTAACGCTGTTAGTATTTCAAATCGACCTCGCCCTTCTCTTACCCGAGAAAGTAAGGTAGGTTGGATTTTTTTAAGCTAGCAGCACACCTGATGCTAGCTCGCTCCCTCTCTACCGACACCACGGTAGCGAGGAAGTTTTTTCTTTTCTCTTCCCTTCTCCACGGAGGAAGAAAGGATTAAAAGAGCATACTGTCACACCAGTCAGTATTCTCCGGGAATAAAAGACCCACCGTCCTTTTCTCCGGATTAAGGACAAGGTGGTAATATCTTTTCTCCCATCCCACCTGTCGAGAGCGGGCCCTCTCCACACCACGAGGCGAACAAGATGGACGCCCCTCTCCCTCACACCAGAGGAGTCAGGGACTCGGTGGCTCGACTCTGCGGCTGCGGGTTGAAGATCTCGGGCACAGACACACACCAGGTCTGTTCGTCCTGCCTCGGGCTGGAACACGCCCGAGGCACTGTCGACAACCCCGGCTCATGCGGACATTGTGTCCGCTTCACCGTCAAGAGCCTCCGCCGACGGTTAGCACGACAAGCTAGCCTGTCGGAACAGGACCCCCCCATGTCCACGGACCCGCCGGCCGGCAGTCAAGACACGGGGGCGTCGGCCACAGAGAGTGAACCCCTCTCCGTGTCGGTCTGGGGCTCATTATCTGCGATGGCTATAGAACCGGAATCCCGCGCCCTGGCAGGCCGGGACCCGGTGACGACAAGACACGCGGGAACGGGTTCAGGGTGCCTCCTCCCTAGACTGCGACGGAATGGAGAAGCTCGGCCTGCTCCGCATGCCGCCCATGGAACCGCTGGTAGCGGCCCACCTCCTACCACGGGTGGGCCCGTCACCAAGCAGGAAACCCACGCTGCCAGCAAAGTCGGACCGTTTTCAGTCAGCAATGACTGAAAAGTCCTACAAAGCTGCAGCATTGTCCGCCAGGGCCCTGAATGTGTCCTCGCTGCTAACCGCCTACCAAGCGGAGCTCTGCGAGGACCTGTCGGGTAACCCGGGAGCAGCCACTCTTGACGAGATGGCAGCGGTCACGGACATTTGTCTCCGTGTCCAACGCTGCGCCATCCAGGCCACGGGCAAGGTAATGGGGATCATGGTGGTGCAGGAAAGAGCTAGATGGCTCAACCTCACCACCCTCCCAGACCGGGAAAAGGAGGATGTGCTGGATATGCCCATCGTTCCCGAGGGAATTTTTGGCTCCGCTCTCGCCTCCATGCAAAGGAGGTGTGAGACGAAGAAGAGGGAGGACGAGGCACCTCTGCCTCCCTCGAAGGGTCCAGCCGCTGCTTTCACAGCAGCAGTCCTCTGCCCAAGCTGCCTCGAACTCTGCTCGGTTTAAAGCACCAAAGACGCAGAGGTCGCAGCCTAGAAATTCTCCGGTTCCGGCTGCAGCTCAGGCTCAGCCAACCCAGAATTACGGCCAGCAGTCGACAGAGCTGGAAGTTCATTCCCCAGCTCTGAATGTGTTCCCGCCGCCTCGAGAGATGCCTAAACACCATCCTCTAGTCTGCACAAACACATGTCACACATTGGTTGATTCTTCTGTCATAAAACATTTGCCGCTGACGCATCCAGGCTTCAGGCCGAGGGCGCAGCTCAAAAAAATGAAATGAAAATCAATGAAGCCAATAAACAGCCCGTCAATTGTTCCCCTTCTGAGAGCAGCTACGGCATCGCTCAAAAGGCGGATTTCTGACGGGTCTGTAAAGGCACCACCGCCACGGGCATGCGCAGTGCCGGCTGGGGCTTTAAGGGCACCACCGTCACGCGCATGCGCAGTGCCGGTGGGTACTGTCGATAAGGGGCACCACTGTGTTCAGACACTAGAGGGCCCCATAACACAACAAATAGAGACTCAGAGAGGAGGAGATGTGACATCCTCACTGGCTCTAAGGAGCACGCAGTGGAAGATGCTCACATCATCTGCTTGGGTTTTCAAGACAGTAACACGGGGCTACAGACTCCAGTTTGCTGTCACCCCTCCTCGCTTCTCGGGCATTCTGCACTCGCAGGCCCGAGGAGAGTCAGCCCTCATTCTGGAGAAAGAGATTCTCTCACTCCTAGAAAAAAGGGCTATATCTATTGTACCCGCCGAGCAGAGTCAGGGCGGCTTTTATTCCAAGTACTTCCTCGTTCCCAAACGGGGAGGGAACGGAATTCGGCCAATACTTGATTTAAGGGCTTTAAGTTCAGAATGCTCACTCACACATCTCTGCTGCGGCTCGTGCGACAAAATGACTGGTTTACATCAGTCGACCTGAAAGATGCGTATTTTCACATCCCAGTATATTACCCACACAGGAAATATCTGAGATTCGCATTTCAGGGGATCTGTTACGAATACAGAGTACTCCCCCTTTGGTCTGTCTCTCTGTCTCTCAGTCCAAGGGTGTTTGTACGGTGTTTGTACGGTTGAGACAACGGGGCATTCGCCTGGCGACCTACCTGGACGACTGGCTGCTTCTCGCACAGTCGGAGCAGGAGGCTGTTACGCAGACAAATGTCCTCGTAAAGCACCTGCTCAACCTGGGTTTCATAATAAATACAGAGAAGAGCATGTTGTGCCCCGCGCAGACTATACTCTTCCTGGGTTTACGCCTGAACTCGGTGCCCTTTTCAGCTCGCCTGTCAGCGGAAAGAGTGAAAGCTTTCAGAGCTTGTCTCGCTCATTTCCAGCTGCGCAAACATGTTCTCTTCAGATCATGCTTGCGATTGCTGGGGCTCATGGCGTCAGCCATCCTGGTCGTACGACTGGGACGCTTACACATGAGGGAGTTTCAGAGCTGGGTGGCCGCCCTAAAACTAAACCCTGCGCGTCATGGCGCGCGGAGAGTGATGGTTACTGTGAAATGCGTAATGGCACTGCGCCACTGGCTGCACCCGACTTTTCTAGTACGAGGTGTGCCCATGGGTGCTGTCCTTTCACGGAAAGTGGTCACCACGGACGCATGTCTGACAGGTTGGGGAGGTATTTATGAAGGTCGCCCGATGAGGGGTCTCTGGAGCAGAGACCTCCAGCGGGCGCACATAAATTACCTGGAGCTTTTAGCGGTGTTTCTCACCCTAAGACGCTTTCTGCCTTTCCTCAGAGGACATCACGTCCTCGTGAGGACAGACAATATGACCACAATATCGTATATTAACCGCCAAGGGGGTTTGCGTTCTCTCCAGTTACACACACTGGCGTGCAAACTTATCCTAGGGAGCGGCAGACGTCTCCTCTCCCTGAGAGCGACGCACGTACTGGGAGTGATGAACCTCGGGGCAGATCTACTGTCCAGAGGTGCACCACTATATGCAGACTGGACTCTACATCCAAGGATTGTGAGCCAGCTGTGGGTGCGTTACGGCAGAGCCGCGGTGGATCTGGTCGCTTCGAAAGACAACGCTCAGTGTCAGCTGTTCTTTTCGATGCGGGATCTGAATGCACCGTTAGGCGTGGATGCACTCGCGCACGATTGGCCCCCGGGCCTTCTGTACGCGTTTCCACCCCTGGCTCTGATACCTCCAACTCTGGCCAGAGTGAGAGAGCAACGCCACACACTTATTCTGATAGCTCCACACTGGCCAGCTATGTACTGGCTAGCGGAGATATATCAGCTGCTGTGCGGGCAGCCATGGCAGCTCCCACTACGCAGGGACATACTTTCCCAAGCGGGGGGGGCGATCTTTCACCCACACCCAGAGCGATTGGCTCTATGGGCCTGGCCCGTGAGTGGTACCATAATCGGGGGTGCTTTGTCATAATGACCAAGCCCCCTGTGTCCTGGGCAAGCCTGTTACTAAGCAACGGCTCTCCCACTGTTTGTGGAAGCAATTGCTGTGGGGCCCGTACGAGTCAGAGCTCGCAGGCACCTTCGGGTTCGCGAGCTCTCTTGACTCAGGGTCTTGCTGCATCCTGGGCTCCGTCCAGGATGTCTCCCATCCAAGACATTGGTGCAAGCGGCGAGCTGGTCCTCGCCGCTCACTTTTGTCCGCCTTTTAACAGGCTGGACGTTCTACTCCCAGTTTTGACTCAAGCAGTGCTGGGCACCTGGTTGAGTCGGAGCCCTACCTGTTAAAGTTCTGGTCGGTTTTGGTGATTTTCGAGATAAGCTCGTCTGGCAATACGGGAGCTACAATTTCCCATAGTGAGACATCGAACGGAGTGTTATGAATGAGAACTATAGGTTACTTACGTAACCCCAGTCTCAGAGTAACATGAAGTGAGATGTCTCACCAGACGGCCCTCCTTGCTATGGTGAAGCGAGAAGAGGTGCTTATTTTGAATGACGCATGCGTCATTCAAAATAAGCACTGTGTCTGTGTCTGTGTCTGTGTTTAAGTGGATGTCATTAAAGACCTTTACAAGAGCAGTCTCAGTGCTGTGGTTTGGACGAAAGCCTGACTGGAACACATCGAAACAGTTATTTAAATGCAAGAAATTACTCAACTGTTGAAAAACAACTTTTTCAATGATTTTACCTAGAAATGGGAGGTTTGATATGGGCCTGTAATTGTTCATTACTGAAGCATCTAGATTATTCTTTTTTAAGAGTGGTTTAATGACTGCAGTTTTCAGGGCCTGTGGAAAAATACCTGAGTGAAGAGACTTGTTTACTATATGAAGTAGATCTGAGGCCATGCAACGAAAAACATCTTTGAAAAATCCTGTTGGAATAATATCAAGGCAGCAGGAGGAGGATTTCAGAAGTTGTATAATGTCCTCTAGGTTTTTATCATTAATCTGATGGAATTGTGTCATGGTGTTTGAATTGATATTAGTTGGACACAAAGACAACACATTTACTGTACCTGATGCAGAGGCACTGACTGCTTGTCTGATTTTCTGAACTTTGTCAGTGAAAAAGGAGGCAAAATCATTGCACGCCCTGGTGGATAAAAATTCAGAGGCTACTGACACTGGGGGGTTAGTTAGTCTGTCGACGGTAGCAAACAAGGCACGTGCGTTGTTTTTGTTTTTGGTAATGATGTCAGAGAAGAACGATTGTCATGTGTTTTTCAATTCCAAATTATAAAGGCCAAGTTTCTCTTTATAGATTTCAAAGTGAACCTGGAGATTTGTTTTTCGCCACCTGCGTTCAGCTTTTTTCGACATTCTCTTTTTTCTGTTTTCACGGTCATGGCCTTTCTCCATGGAGATATTTTCTTGCCAGACACTTCCTTTACCTTAGTTGCAGCAATGGCATCTATAACATTTTTAATTTTTGAATTAAAATGATCTACTAGCTCATTTATTGAGATGTTAGCAGGGGCAAGTGTGGAAGAAAAATTCTGAGTAAACATTTTCCTAGTATTTTCAGTTAAATATCGCTTTGTGGTTATCTCTTTTTGAACAGCGCATTCAGTTTTTCTTAAAGCATTTTATAAAAATAATAAAAAATGTGTTAATGAGAGCAGAGCAAACGAAACAGCATTGTTAATATACAAATATTGGTTTATAGAAGCTTTTAATGAGACGGCTGAAGCTTGGGTGTCTTTTTTAATCATGGTAAAATATTACTTTGTAAATGTTTAAATGATTAAAAACACAGTGAAATTGGTTAAGAAATATATTTTTTACTAATACAACCAGTGACACTCTTAAATACTCCTTCTTTCCGAGAACAATCAGAGAGTGGAATTTGCTACCAGAAGAAGCTGTCATCGCAGAAACCGTGGAGTGCTTCCGGCAAATTTTAAGAGACATTTAGCGGGGATCATCCATCCCCCACTGAGCGTGATACCTCTGGGTTCTGCTCAGTATTAATCCAGATCCCAGTGTGGATGTAAAACTACTACTTGTTCTGATTCTAATTTAACAAACTCACGATGCTATTATTTCATGCATTGCAATCAGATGAAATACTTAATAAATAAAATATGAAATGCCATTCAACGCTTCCATATAAGTGTCCTCAATACTGACAAATAAAAACACATAAACATAGCCCAAAAGGTATGAGGACAGACGGAAGCAAAGAGATGTTACTAAGTTGTTGATGTGTTCAAATAAACACACAAACACTCTTGCAGTGTTTCCCACAGATCTGAAATATACTTGTGGTGGTAGCCGTGGCGTCGTGCTTGTGGACGGATAAAAAAAGATTAAACCTAAATGGGTCGCGAAATATACTTTGGCGGACGTTAATATACCGCCCAAGTAAAGTCTATGTGTGGGAAACCCTGACTCTCGAATAGTTACTGTACATCGTTGGCTTTGGGGAAGTGAGTCATTTTCATGTCATATTTATGTAGGGAAACACACAGTCATCTTTGTTATATTTATGTGAAATAAATGATGAGACTTTATACAACACACACAAACAATCACAAACACATTGTTGTACAGAGATCCTTGGGAGCAGTAAGTCAGCTTCATGTCATATTCATGTCAATGAAATCAATCCCCCCAGAAACACACATCAACATCATTTGCACAGTGACCTTTCAGAGATGACACACCCCTGTGCTGGTTTGAGTGCAATCAGACAAACACACAAACACAGCTAATTTAAACTATAATCTTTATCTCCCCACTAATTTCTTGCATCCGTTTAAAACATTTCCCTCCTTCCTTACACAGACTCAATGAAACTGTTATCAAAATCCGATCGGACTATCAGAGTGAATGAAACATGTATAACGCCGTTGGGTTGGAAAAGATCGTAGCAAGCAAGTAGCCCTAAGAGACAGAACAAGTTGTAAATATTAATAACTGAAATGCATAATATATACTAAAACCAAGATTTCTTGCAGCAGTAAAATAAGTTTAGGGGGAAAACAGAGTAGTGTGTATAAGTAACTATTCCAACTATTTTTAACTAGAAATACCAAGGAAGGGATATCAATGCTGTTGGACTGACAGTGGATCTCTGAGAGGTGCAGTGTGGAAACAGCACAGTAATGAGCCCTTAGCACCAAATATGGAGAGAATTTGTTTTAAATGGCAATCCAGAAATGTTCCATGAATTAAGAAATATGGCTTTGTTACAGCTTCTCCTCTTTCTACATTTCTCTCTCTTTACCTCACTCTTGTTCTCTCTCCTCTGTTTTGTACATGTTTTAAAATATCTTTCCATCTCACCCAGACATATCGCTTCACTCTCAAAGTCTATGTCAGTGTAAGGCCTGCACAATAGACTTTTTTAAATATAACATGAAAAGATCTTTAAATCATTGATTCGACCTATAGTCTTCTTCATGGTATGTGTGTTTCATACAGCCCACAACAACTTTCCCAGGACTATTGGGCGCTTTCACACCGGAGTACTTTCCCCCCCGAACTAGGCCGATGGGGGGGGAGATTTGGTTTCACACCAAAAAGGATCTGGAACTAGTCCCTAGTTTGCGCAAACTTTTTCATCCCCAGATAGTCCCTGATAGAGAGGTAGTACTTTCCTGGGGAGGAAATGGTTCGTGGGTGTGTCGGCCACACTAACAATTTCTGATTGGCTGGGCGAATTGCAAACCACGCCCGTAAAACTCCGAAAACTTTTGTAAACCCAGTTTGATTGATTTAAAAAACTTGTTTTACTTCTATTATTTCAGTTTTGTCTAGGAAGCAGAGTTACTCGTGAAGATGGTAAACGATATTAAATTAAACAACTTTTGAAAGCTACAAGAGATGAAGGTTTGGATAATTTGTGGTTACAATAGGGGCGTTCACACCAAGTTCTTTTCCCACAATAGTTCATGAGAACTCTTTTAGTTCTGATGAACTAAAGCAGATCGCGTTCACACCACAATGAGTCCCTAGGGGTGGATTAGGCAAATGAAGCCGCTGCCATCACTTCTTCTTCTGCTGCTTTGGGTTTACTGGCAGGCAGCAAACAACTTCACGGCGTATACTGCCACCCGAAGTCCCCGGCCGGAAGTCCCCAGAGTTGGGACTGGCTTCAAGCCTTCCGAGTAAATCGCCAGAACGCCGACACCTCCTCATCTCCACCACTCCCATGTTTTATTTTGTGTTGCCATAAGTTAGTCTCTCTGCGTTTCTGCGCTGGGCTAATGCTAATGCTAATAATTCTAATGCGAGGATAATAAAATGGCGGCTTCACAAAACTTTTTGGGAGTTTTACGGGGCGTGGTTTGCAATCTGCCCAGCCAATCAGACATAGGAACCTTTTTCTCCCACGAAAGTCCCTGCTCTCTAGCAGGGACGGAAAAGCGGTTAAAATGGTTCTGATGAACTCATTTAGTTCAGGGGGCTTTTTGGTGTGAACGCAAATATATCTGAGTTCTGATGAACTATTGTGGGAAAAGTACTCCGGTGTGAACGCGCCTATTAAGATCATAAGGTTGATCACAGGTTGAAGTGAGAAAGTTAGAAGGTCAAACACAATATAAAGGGTTTTATTGTATACAGTATAAAGATTGAGGAGTGATTAGGTTTAGGGGCATATATTGGTCAAAAAAGTGATCCTGATCAGTTTAGAGATTAATTTAGTTTCTCACCTTTAATTAATGTGGATGATGCATTTGTGTAGAGATGACTTATAGTATGAGCAGACTTATATTCATAGTTATATACTATCTTTTTGAAGAAATAGAATTGTCCTTTTAAGTCAAAATGTAAGAGAATTATTATCTCATTACTTTATTTATGGGGTTAAAGGGATTGTTTATTGTGGTGCACAGGAAGTCAGTGTCAGTGAGTGTTTTACAGTCAGTTGCCATTTTGTTCTGTGGTTCAGATGCTAGTGCAATCTGCCCGTTGTCATGGATATGACTCATACTTATTAACACCACGACTCTAAAGCTCAGTTAACTACACACACACAAGCTCACACACATTACATTTGCACAAACTGCCAAGTGTACATACAGATACTGCAGGCACACACACCATTTTAACTTAAGTTCCCAATAGTTCAAAATTAAACACAGATGACCACAAACACACTTCAATTCATGCTGACACACATGGGTACACACACACATGGGTACACACACACACGAGTATCTGTGTTTCTCCCTGTTTGCCTTTCCTCTTAAAACTCCCACAGTTTCTCTACAAACAGTAAACAAAACAACCGTACCCCCCCACCCACCTCGTTTTGCAGTCCTGTCCTAGAATAAGCAAACTATGTAAAAGAGACGAGGCTTATCATAACAAGAGGAAAATACATTTAAGAGGGCAGTGCAAAGAGATGGAGTGGAAGTGTGTTTGTGCCTGCAGCAAGGTTTCTGCAAACGAGGCGGGGGAGTGTTTCATTCATATTTTCCACCCAGTGTGTCGGGACGGCCAGAGAGGCAAAAGAGTGAGAAACAGAACCAGTGAGAGGGGAAAGAGACTCTTAGAGGTGAAGGCAGACAGGAGACACAAAAAACCTTTGTCATGTTTTGTGGCATGCTTCCACTAAAGCTCTCTTTCGACCCTATCCTAGTACACTATCATGTTCCTGTCCTTGATATACAATCCAATCTGAACCCATTCTCTAAATAGTCCATGAAATCTCAAATCTTAAAATGTCCTTATCCTTAATATAATTTTTAGATTACATTTTCAACACCTGTAGTGAAGAAAGAAACGGTTTAAGTGAATACATGTTAACAAACTACAGCTACAAACTGAAGATTCTGTGATGTAAAATCTAAATTAAATCCTATTAGAAGAGGAAACATGTACTCCAGCCTGCTCACTGGCAGAATAAACGTGACAGCCAAGTGCTTGGTTACTGCACAAGCTGTTCAGGAGAAATTAGATTATCACTTTATGCTTTTTTTGGAACCAGGCACCTTTCACTTTAATAGTTTAAGAGAAAGCTTTAGCACTCTCGGCGTGTATGGTGCCCATATGAATTTTAATTGACTTCCCACTGCCAGGGGGGTGGGGATGTAAAAAGGCATTTTGGGATGGACTGTCTCTTTAAGAGGCTTGAAAGTGCTTCCAGGAAAATCAGGAACTTTAATGCCATTATGTACAAGTAAGCGTAATCAGAGTATGAATATCCACTGAGTGTCGGCTTCAATGGCCCCAGCGCATTTCAAAACAAACCGAGGGAAAGAACATGTCAAAGAATTGGCACTTAATTTATGTTAAGGGAGTATATTTAGGGGCTGCTTGATGTAAGCAAGTTTTGGGAAGCAAATGTTTCTACAGTCAGTGAGGGCAGGAGAGGAATGTCACCAAACTGAGCCACAATGTTCCCTAAGTTCCCTCCAGGAGGAAACACTAATACCTCTTTATATAAATGATTACACAACAACGGGCCAGTGCGTAAGACTGTCCTCTGTGGTGTGTGTGTGTGTGTGTGTGTGTGTGTGTGTGTGTGTGTGTGTGTGTGTGTGTGTGTGTGTGTGTGTGTTGGGAAGGGGACTGGGTTGGAGACAAATACAATCATTCAAGAAGGAAAACACATAAAATAAACAAAACACAGACAACAAATGAACAAAAACACAGACAGACATGGAAACACCCTAAATACAGACGCAGACACACACACACACACACACACACACACACACACACACACACACACACACACACACACACACACACACACACACACACACACACACACACACACACACACACACACACACACACACACACACACACACACACACACACACACACACACACACACACACACACACACACACACACACACACACACACACACACACACACACACACACACACACACACACACACACACACACACACACACACACACACACACACACACACACACACACACACAGGATCACTGTGCAGCTCTGACAACAAAACGTTCCTCTCTCATTTTGCCCTTTGCTCTACAACTTAATGTCTCATTGAAAGCTTATATGGACATTTTATTGTTATCACATTTCTAGGCATTGGGTTTCTATTTGACCAAAAGCAGTTTGTCATCTAGACTTACAGTAGTAGGCATTTATACAAAAAAAGAACCGTTTTTTTTAAAACAATGTTTGCTATGGATTCTGAACATTCAGGCGTCAGTAAGACTTTTTCGGTTTAACCAACAGGTGTTTTTTTCTGATAGCTGATGTTTAGTGTTCTCATTCATAACACTCCGTTCGATGTCTCACTATGGGATGCGCCTCATCGCGGAGCAAACAGAAGCATTAATCTCATTACGCCAATCCTGATTGGCTGGTGATCTTGATGTCAGCGTCAGGGAATCCACCCCCTATAAGTAGCTTGCGCTACGTCGCATGCGTCATTCAAACACCTCTTCTCGCTTCAGAGCACATCTCAGAGTAGCCGGGCTAGCTTAACAGTCCACAGACTGAACCCAAATCTAAATTTCGGTCGACGGGCGCTCGCCGGCTACCCGTCCTGCTTAGCAAGAAGACTGCTAATACTAACACACCAGTTAGTATTATAATCAACCTCGCCGCTTCTTCCTCGGGAATTAAGGTAAGGTTTTGATCTTTTCAAGCTAGCAACACACCTGTCGCTAGCTTGCTTTCCCTCACTACCGACACCACGGTAGCGAGGACGTTTCTCTTTTCTCTTTCTCACGGAGGAGGAAAGGATTAAAAGAATATTAACACACCAGTTAATATTCTTTGAGAAAAAAAGACCTACACCGTCCTCTTTTTCTCCGGATTCAAGACAGGTTGGTAACACTTTTTTTCTCGACGACGTACCTGTTACGAGCGGGTCCTCTCCACGCCACGCGGCGAACAAGATGGACGCCTCTCTCCTTCACACCAGAGGAGTCAGGGACTCGGAGGCTCGACTCGGAGGCTGCGGGTTGAAAATATCAGGCACAGACTCACACCAGGTCTGCTCGTCCTGCCTCGGGCTGGAACACGCCCAGGAGGCTATTGACAACACCGGCTCGTGCGGGCACCACGTTTGCCCGTTGTGCCCGTTTCACCATAAAGAGCCTCCGCCGACGGTTAGCACGCCAAGCTAGCTTGTCGGGACAGGACCCCCTCATGTCCGTTGATTTGCCGGCTGGCAATCAAGACGCGGGGGCGTCGGCCGCAGAGATTGAGCCCCGCACTGTGTCGGTCTGGGGATCATCAACGGCGGCAGCTGCAGAACCGGAGTGCCGCGCCGTGTCAGGCTGGGACCCGGCGGCGGCAAGAGACGCGGGAATGAGGATGTCCTAGAATTGGATTACATGGAGGACGAAGAGGATGCCTCCGAGTTCCTCCTGTCTGATTCGGATGAGCAAGAAGACGATATCTTCATGTCAACGGCTCAAGCTGCAAAGCCGGGAGCGATGGCTGCTCTCCCGGGCGATAGCACACCAGCTTCGCCCTGTCTAAGCATGGACCTGCAGGCCGTGTGTCATCGTGCCGCGTCCAGGCTAGACATCCCGTGGCCCGAAATGGCCAAGGAGACCTCCAGGTCCCGTTACGAGGGAAAACATTTTCCCCAAGCAACGAGGACAAAGAGGCAACTCCTTCCGGTCTTCCCGGAGATGTTGGATGAGGTGTCGGTCTCGTGGAGAGACCGGCCCTTTAGCAACAAGGCCCCAATCCAGGGTGCCTCCTCCCTAGACTGTGACGGTATGGAGAGGCTCGGCCTGCTCCGCATACCGCCTATGGAACCGCTGGTGGCAGCCCACCTCCTATCGAGGATGGGCCCGTCACTAAGCAGGAACCCCACGCTGCCAGCGAAGTCGGACCGATTCCAGTCGACCATGACTGAACGGTCCTACAGAGCCGCAGCGTTGTCCGCCAGGGCTCTGAACGTTTCCTCGCTGCTAACCGCATACCAAGCGGAGCTCTGTGAGGATCTGTCGAGCAATCCTGGACCGGCCGTTCTGGATGAGATGGCCGCGGTCACAGACATTTGTCTCCGTGTCCAACGCTGCGCCGTCCAGGCCACGGGCAAGGCAATGGGGATCATGGTGGTGCAGGAAAGAGCTAGATGGCTCAACCTCACCAACCTCCCAGACCGGGAAAAGGAGGATGTGCTTGACATGCCCATCGTTCCCGAGGGGATTTTCGGCTCCGTTCTCGCCTCCATGCAGAGGAGATGCGAGTCGAAAAAGAAGGTGGACGAGGCCCTCCACCTCTGCCTCCCTCGAAGGGTCCAGCCGCTACCTTCACAGCGGCAGTCCTTCGACCAAGCTGCCTCGAACCCTGCTCGGTTAAAAATACCCAAACAGCAGAGGTCGCAGCCCGCCCGAGTCCCCAGCCCAGGCTGGAGAAAATCTCCGGTTCCGGTTGCAGCCCAGGCGCAGCCAACCCAGAATTTCGGCCAGCAGTCGAGGAAGAAGAAGCGAGCGGCCTGACAGCCCCTCCTTCTCTCCTCTGTGACAGAGCTGGAAGTCCACGGTTCCCCAGCTCTAGATGTGTTCCCGCCGCCTCGAGAGATGCCTCAACGCCATCCTCAAGTCCGCAAAAACACGTCACAAGTTTGTTGTTGTTTCTAAAATAAACCATTTTCCGCTGACGCATCCAGGCTTCAAGCCAAGGGCGCAGCTCAAAAAAATGAAAAGAAAAACTATAAAAACAATAACGGGTCTGTGAAGGCACCACCGTCACGCGCAGTGCCGGCTGGGGTTGTGAAGGCACCACCGTCACGCGCATGCGCAGTATCGGTGGGGATTGTCGAAATGGGGCACCACCGTGTTCAGACACTAGAGGGCCCCATAACACAACTAATAGGGACTCAGAGGGTAAGAGACGTGACATCTCCGCTGGCTCTAAGGAGCATACAGTGGAAGATGCTCACAACATCTGCTTGGGGTTCTCAAGACAGTAACACCTGGCTACAGACTCCAATTCGCTGTCACCCCCCCTCGCTTCTCTGGCATTCTGTATTCACAAGCCCGGGGAGAGTCAGCCCATATTCTAGAGAGAGAGATTCTCTCACTTCTAGAAAAGAGGGCTATATCTATAGTACCCGCCGAGCAGAGTCAGATTACGCAGACAAATGTCCTCGTAAAGCACCTGCTCAACCTGGGTTTCATAATAAACACAGAAAAGAGCATGTTGTGCCCCGCACAGACTGTACTCTTCCTGGGTTTACACCTGAACTCGGTCCCCTTTACAGCCCGCCTGTCAATGGCACTACGTCACTGGCCGCACCCGACTTTTCTAGTACGGGGCGCGCCTATGGGTGCTGTCCTTTCACGGAAGGTGGTCACCACGGACGCATGTCTGACAGGCTGGGGAGGTATTTACGGAGGTCGTCCGGTGAGGGGTCTCTGTCTCCAGTGGGCGCACATCAATTACCTGGAGCTTTTAGCGGTGTTCCTCACTCTAAAACGCTTTCTTCCTTTTCTTAGAGGACATCATGTCCTCGTGAGGACAGACAACACGACCACAATATCGTGTATAAACCGCCAAGGGGGTTTGCTTTCTCTCCAGTTACACATGCTGGCACGCAAACTGATCTTATGGAGCGGCAGACGTCTCCTCTCTCTGAGAGCGATGCACGTACCAGGAGTGATGAACCTCGGGGCGGATTTGCTGTCCAGAGGTGCACCACTATATGCAGACTGGACTCTACATACAAAGATTGTGAGTCAGCTGTTGGTGCGTTACGGCAGAGCCGCGGTAGATCTGTTCGCATCAAAAGAAAATGCTCAATGTCAGCTGTTCTTTTCAATGCGCGATTTAAACGCACTGTTAGGCGTGGACGCGCTCGTGCACGATTGGCCTCCGGGCCTTCTGTACGCATTCCCACCCCTGGCTCGGATACCCCCAACTCTGGCCAGAGTGAAGGTACAACGCCACACTCTTATCCTGATAGCTCCGCCCTGGCCCGCAATGTACGGGCTGGCAGAGATATATCAGCTGCTGTGAGGGCAGCCATGGCAGCCCCCACTACGCAGGGACATACTGTCTCAGGCGGGGGGGGGGGGGGGCGGTCTTTCACCCACGCCCAGAGCACGGGGCACTATGGGCCTGGCCCGTGAGTGGTACAATCTGAATACAGTGGGACTCCCTCAGAAGGTGATAAACACTATTCAGAGTGCGAGAGCTTCCTCCACCAGGTCTCTTTACGACTGTAAGTGGAGGGTGTTTGAGGAGTGGTGCCTTCAAGAAGGACACATCTCTTTTCAATGTCCTGTCGGGGTGATTTTATCATTTCTTCAGGACTTGATCGATAAACACAGAGCTTTCTCTACGATCAAAGTGTACCTGGCTGCTATTGCTGCATGCCATGTGGGCTTTGAGGGTAAGACGGCTAGCCAACATCCTTTGGTTTGCCGTTTTATGAAGGGAGCTCGCAGGCTCCTCCCTGTCTCCAGGTCGCTGGTGCCCTTATGGGACCTGGCAGTGGTTTTAAATGGGCTCAACCTGACCCCATTTGAACCCCTGAAAGGAGCTGACATGAAGCACTTGTCACTCAAGACAGTGCTGTTACTGGCCCTGGCATCCGCCAAGCGGGTCAGTGATATTCATGCGCTATCTGTACCCCAATTGACATTGAGGCATTTCCTCCGCCGCTGTGTCCCTCCGGGGAACAGCAGCCGGATTTGCTGTGTCCAGTCCGTGCTTTACGCACTTATATGGACAGATCAAAAGAGTTTCGTCATAATGACCAACTCTTTGTGTCCTGGGCTAACCCTCACAAGGGCAAGCCCGTTACTAAGCAGACAACACGACCACAATATCGTGTATAAACCGCCAAGGGGGTTTGCTTTCTCTCCAGTTACACATGCTGGCACGCAAACTGATCTTATGGAGCGGCAGACGTCTCCTCTCTCTGAGAGCGATGCACGTACCAGGAGTGATGAACCTCGGGGCGGATTTGCTGTCCAGAGGTGCACCACTATATGCAGACTGGACTCTACATACAAAGATTGTGAGTCAGCTGTTGGTGCGTTACGGCAGAGCCGCGGTAGATCTGTTCGCATCAAAAGAAAATGCTCAATGTCAGCTGTTCTTTTCAATGCGCGATTTAAACGCACTGTTAGGCGTGGACGCGCTCGTGCACGATTGGCCTCCGGGCCTTCTGTACGCATTCCCACCCCTGGCTCGGATACCCCCAACTAGAGAAGAGGTGCTTATTTTGAATGACGCATGCGACGTAGCGCAAGCTACTTATAGGGGGTGGATTCCCTGACGCTGACGTCAAGATCACCAGCCAATCAGGATTGGCCTAATGAGATTAATGCTTCCGTTTGCTCCGCGATGGGGCGCATCCCATAGTGAGACATCTCACTACATGTTACTCTGAGAACTGGGGCTACGTAAGTAACCTATAGTTTTGCTGCCACAGAGGAAATTATTTCCTAAAGAGAATCAAGTCATTACATATAATAATAAACCAGACAAAGTTATTGATCAAGCTTACATATCATGTGAGAGACAAAATCCGTCAAATATATTTAGTAAGTAACGATATTTTAATGATCCTAAAGTTCGACAGAAGTATGTGTTAGTAATATGAACAGAATAAACACAAAAAGTTTTAGAAAAAGAAAAAACGTATATCTACTGGTTCTGGCTGATTTATCTTTAGAAGTTAAAATCATAAATAATTTAGATTCTTCTTTTTATAAACTAACTATGCTTTTGTATAGCTCTATGCTCTATCATTCCCCACAACCCGAACAATAGTATGGTTACGTATAGATGGACATTTTACACATTTAAAAACATTACAATATATAAATATTACACTGTGTTACCGTCACATGCTGTCTGAGGCTGCATTCAAGTCCTGAGGTCAATGTGAGGTTGATGAAAAACATGAAGACTGCCGTGCCACATTTTGACAGTTTTTACTTCCCTTTGGTTCACTGTGAGATTACGGCTGGGACTTTAAAAAGTGACTCCTCATTCAGATCCAATAAACCGCTGCAGAGAAATATACTGCAGAGCAAATACAAGTTATTGTGGAAAACATGTTGACAAGCTCTCAGCCTGATAACACTGTCGCTGTGTGTGCGTGTGCGTGTGCGAATGAGTGAGTGAGTGAGTGAGTGAGTGAGTGAGTGAGTGATGTAAAAGCAAGCTCAATTTGGTTTTTCAGGACTTTAATTTCAGGCCATCATTTGATGCATAAAGCAAATTGTGTGTGTGTGTTTCTTCTGTGTGTGTTTCTTCTGTGCTTTTGACAGATCAAGAGTAAGCGTGTGGGAGTTGTTTTAAAAATCTCCCTTGAAAGATAAGAGACCAGAGAGAATGGGCGCTACTGAGCAGGAGAGATAAATAAAGTATGTAGAAAGCAGAGAGATAAGGAGTAAAGGATAAAAAAGGGAGGTCACAGAGAAGGTGGTTATATCTTTTTTGATTATGTCATGAAAGTTACAATCTTTACATGGTGTGTGTTTGTGTGTGTGTGTGTTTAAATTGCTTTTGACCTCTTGTAGAATAAGGATGAGTCACTTTTCCCCAGGAGCAAATGCAATCTACTAAAGTGTGTACATGAAAGATGTGTCTGTGTGTATATAAACACACCTAAGCCCTTCCTACACCAACTTGATAGCAAGGATTACACTCGTATACAAGGCTTTAATATAATGTACACACACACACAAACTCGGAGGCAGCAGAGATGTGTTTCCATCACCTCTTTGCCTCAAAATCCATCAGTGACACATTTTCACAGCTGTGACCTGCTCAGTGTGTAATTGGTTTGATCATTTTTCCAGAACTGAATCTGCTTAACAAATAAAAATCCTTTGGAAATCCCTTATTAAATCCACTTTATCCACAAAATCTGCAATATTTTTTATACATACCACAGATTTAGTTACTTATCAGTGGCTACATCTAGGAGAGTAGAACACAAATCAATCCATCCATCCATCCATCCATCCATCCATCTTCTCCCGCTTATCCGTGGTCGGGTCGCGGGGGCAGCAGTTCCAGCAGAGAGCCCCAAACTTTCTTTTCCCTGGCGACATCAACCAGCTCTGACTGGGGGATCCCAAGGCGCTCCCAGGCCAGCGAAGAGATATAATCCCTCCACCTGGTCCTAGGTCTACCCCTTGGTCTCTTCCCAGCTGGACGTGCCTGGAACACCTCCCTAGGGAGGCGCCCAGGTGGCATCCTAACTAGGTGCCCGAACCACCTCAACTGGCTCCTTTCGACGCGAAGGAGGAGCGGCTCAACTCCGAGTCCCTCCCTGATGACCGAACTTCTCACCTTATCCCTAAGGGAGACACCAGCCACCCTGCGGAGAAAACCCATCTCGGCCGCTTGTATCCGCGATCTCGTTCTTTCGGTCATGACCCATCCTTCATGACCATAGGTGAGGGTAGGAACGAAAATGGCCCGGTAGACAGAGAGCTTTGCGTTCTGACTCAGCTCCCTTTTCGTCACAACGGTGCGGTAAAGCGACTGCAGTACCGCTCCCGCTGCTCCGATTCTCCGGCCCATCTCACGCCCCATTGTTCCCTCACTCGAGAACAAGACCCCGAGACTCATTCACTTGGGGTAAGGACTCATTCCCTACTTGGAGTGGACAGTCCATCGGTTTCCTGCTGAGAACCATGGCCTCAGATTTGGAGGTGCTGATCCTCATCCCAGCCGCTTCACACTCGGTTGCGAACCGATCCAGTGAGTGCTGAAGGTCACAGACCGATGAAGCCATCAGAACCACATCATCTGCAAAAAGCAGTGGTGCAATTCTTAGTCCACCGAACTGCAGACCCCCTCCCCCATGACTACGCCTCGAAATCCGATCCATGTATATTACAAACAGGATTGGTGACAAAGCGCAGCCCTGGCGGAGGCCAACCCTCACCGGAAATGGGTCCGACTTCCTGCCGAGGACCCGGACACAGCTCTCGCTTTAGGAGTACAAATCAATGTTGATGTTTAATCTGAATTTATTGTACACTATATTTGTGCATTTTTCCCAAGTTGCTTGTTTCGAATACTAGAACATCTGACTGAGAAATATTTGATACTGTAAATGTGTTTTTTTATATATTTGCATGGAAGTTTGAAGACCTAAAATCATTAAAATCGTAAAAAACATGTAGGCTAGATTGTTCCAACATAACGTTTAAACAACTCTTTGTTCTTAGTGGTGTGTAAACATTTTAATTTTGGCTTTATGGAAAATTACGAAGGATATTAAAATGAATTTGTCACGGCTGAAATAATCTGCTTGAGGCTGCTTTTCACATTAAACCAGCAAGGGTAACAGTCAGTGTTGGCAGAACATGAAAAAGCCTGAAGCATTCTTGTTCATGCAATGAACCTGGTTTGATGCTGGATGGGACCTTTGTTGCTTGTTGTTTACCTCTCTGCGTTTCCTGTATCTATCGCTACTACCAAATGAAAGCAAAATGACACAAAAAAAAGTACAAAAAAAACAAAACATAAAAAAGAATAAGCCTGCAAACAAAATGTTTGATAAGTTTCAACATAATATTCAATTATAAATATTTTAACCTTGGAGTTTAGCTAATCTGCCACCTGGATCTAAATCTAAAAGAAAGCCACTTATCAGAGCACAAAAAGTGGTATAAAGTGTAGGTCATTTGCATGCTTTTATTTTTGGCTTAATATTTTGCTGCAGGCTGCTATCTGCTCCAGCAATGTTCCCATTTCCCCACAGGGATGATTCAATCAAATGTAATTCAATCATATGTAATCTAATCTGTGATTTATAATACCGCTATCTGCTATTGTGGAAGAACAGCCAGAAGACTCTTCTAACTCCCTCCTTCTCCCCGTCTAAGTCCACAGTGCCGCTCTGAATGCTGACTAGCGGATAAGACAAAAAAAAAGAAACGGGTTTGAGTACAGATTAGAATGAATTGTCTCTTATCCCAGTGCCTTAAACACCACCACACACAGCAAGATAAAATGATGGGAGCAGACAGTCAAGTGTTTTTCAGTTCTGTGAAACATATACAGGTCATAAATATTAATACCAGAGAGAGGGAGAGAGATGTGTTTTCTGCTGTCATGTTGTCAAGCAAGGGTGCGATAGCTTCTCTGGGAAAGAGTATACAATCAATTAGCTGCTATAAAGTGTCCTGAACTGGTTTATTGTCAACGCTCTTAACAAGTGGAAGAAAGAAAAAAACAAAGACTGACAGAGAGAGCCATGAGCTCTGCATTTTAACACCCACATTGCTCATCAGCAGACAAATAACCTATAGGCCCCATTCTCCACATACACAAACTGACAAGGAAGCACATTAAAGAACACAAAGACATGGACACACACACTTTGTCTTTCTATAACTGTGTAGGTAGCACATTATTACTGTGATTTACACATATGATTGTAATTTCCAGATGTTGAGAAACCTTTCTTTAGTCACAAACACACAGTATGCATGTTGTGTTACCTAGGTAAAAGTTCAAATGTAAGTTAAATAAAAAAAGAGCATGACAAAGAAAATTTGCAAAAAATGAAATGTATTTGTTGTCAGTAATATCAGGAACAGGAAAGTGGTTTCTTTTCATGAATTAGTTACGTTACCAGTTTATTAGTTACAGTTGGATACAGCATTGTTTTTGTAATTACATCTGACCTCTTAATCACCGACAGATCTCAGACTTCTTAATCTTTTCAAATAGTTCTGGTATTTCTACATTCCCAGTAGCTTAGATTCAAGCAG
This sequence comes from Pseudochaenichthys georgianus, assembly GCF_902827115.2. Classification (NCBI taxonomy): domain Eukaryota; kingdom Metazoa; phylum Chordata; class Actinopteri; order Perciformes; family Channichthyidae; genus Pseudochaenichthys; species Pseudochaenichthys georgianus. Next base: position 10,692,764 of record NC_047516.1, on the reverse strand, counting down.
AATGGATACCTTTCTAAGATCGAAGAAAATATGAACTTCTCCTGTATAACGCTGGCAGTTGGGAAAGGACACTTCACACAGCACTTGATTGATTAGGCAAAACAAAAGCACATACACATAAATAGCAAACATTAACACTATTCTAAGCTGCGATAAACTAAACTGTTATTCAGTCATATTTTGCTATTATTATATTATACATCCTTCATACTGCTGGGCTGTGTAAACTAATGTTTTTCATAGGTAACAGAGCAAAACTGTTAAAAAAGGGGGGAAAAACTATGTGGTTTTTCTTAATCCTTTAATTTAGTGTATTTAATTGAATGTCAGTTCGTCATTAACCTTCTTTCCCTGTTAATTACAAAGAGACACCAGTGTAGACGCAGCCAGATGTGTGAAAGTCTGACTTGTTGCAGACACACACACAAACACACACACCCACACACACACACCTGGCCTGCGGTTAAATGATTAGAAACTGGCAGTTAAATGCTGGATGTGTATGGCTGAAGTGTAGGGGTTGGTTAAGCAGTATAAAGACTCACAGTGCTATAAAAGACTTACAGATAAAGTGGGTTGGTATTAAAATTACATTCACTTCTGTAACCAAAGTGTTGTTATACTATACATTCAAAAGTATTTTTTCTTAAAAATAAATTGTTGTAAATGGTCAAGATGGATGTACATATGAGGACATTTCTATATTTTGGTAATTATATATATTCCTGTGTTAATTAAGATGCTAGTTACTTGGTTTTATTCTTCGGTCAATTTGCATGCAATGATATGTACACATCATTTCAAAGCTACCTTAGTGAATATTTTGCAGAGTCACTTTTAATTAAGTAGTATTAATCAGAACAGTTACCAAAACTAAACTGGTGCTTTTATTGGCCGTGCAGGTTTAATATCCTGAATTCCCTCATTATATTAAATATTATAGACTAGCAGGTATTCTGTGTTTGGTAAAGCACATCATCTCTTTCTTCCTTCTGTAAGGATTTTTGAAGAGAGTATGCAACAGCTGAAAGGAAAGTCATTTCTAATAGTCTCCTTTGCCGAAACAGTCCAATAATTGGCTTGGATAGTGAAAGAAACCTCCATGCTCACGAGAGAAACAAAGTGTACGCCCAACGAAGAGATGAGGAACGATCTTCTAATAATCTGTAACTTTGATTCTTTTGATGCCTATGACTGTTGTGATATTATTCCTGTGATGTTTCAAATTTCACGGAAGCTAATCCAAATCTGAACCACAGGGGGCTGCAGCTGTTCACTTTTTAGTGGTACGAATATTAACACATCACTCATTATTGTTGTCTTCTTCTTCTCACGAGCCCAGGGGAGCCCAGGATGTTTACGAACCAAGTTTTAAAATGGGAACAACATCAGTTGTGTTAACGTCCGTCATCCTTTTTTCCTCTGATGGTAAAACGAATTTCCTCTGGAGGGACAGTAAATGTGACCTTCGATGTTTTTCTGAATTTCTGACTCAAAAAAAAAGTTGTCATGGGAAAACTCTCATTGCATGTTTCATGTTTATACTTCAATTTAACCATGAAAACCTGTAAGACACATTCCTAGACATCTGTTTTCTATTTATTCAAGGGTTATAAAATTCATAGGTGTGTTTACAACTAAATGTTTTTCTTTATATCCTGAAAACACTGGCTTATCTCAGAACAGCCCTATGGTAGCTTTATTACTAGAGACACTGTGGGAAACCCCTGTGGGCTCTGAAACTGAGACAAGGGGGGGGGGGGGGGGGTTGGAATAACAGGTTGAAGCAATGAGGCTTTGGGCATGTATGCACACACACATGCCCAAACACACACTCTACACATATGTTCACATCAAGAGTGAGGGGCTACACACACACACACACACACACACACACACACACACACACACACACACACACACACACACACACACACACACACACACACACACACACACACACACACACACACACACACACACACACACACACACACACACACACACACACACACACACACACACACACACACACACACACACACACACACACACACACACACACACACACACACACACACACACACACACACACACACACACACACACACACACACACACACACACACACACACACACACACACACACACACACACACACACACCCTCTTCCTGCATTCCTCTCCTGTCTGACACACTTCCAGTAAGCCCACCAGCACTTCAAAAAAAGCCCACCACCACCAGCCCTCCAGACGACAGCGCCTGCTAAAAATATGCACAGGCCTGTCGCACACGGAGACACAAACACCCCCTTCTTATTTGGAAACTAAAAGAAAAACAGGCTACAGGTGCCCCTCTGCACGACTTGGTATATTTCTGAAAACAAATAACTACTTGTTTGCTTATAAAGCACTAAGTACCAGGTTAAAATTATTAAGAAACAGTCATCGATTTAAGAAATGTTACCATGGTTTGATTCAATATGCATTTTAATCTGCATTAAAAGCTATTTAAAGGTTGACTGAAGCCAAATGATGGTAATATGCATACATTTGCATATACCAGACCAATCAGAGAGTTGCATTCATAATTTGAAAAATGTAGTACTTTGGGTCTCTGTGTTTCATTCAAGCTCGGCTCTGTGTGTGTGTGTGGCAATAGCGCATTTAGTGTGATTGAGCGAGAGAGACAGAGAGAGAGAGAGAGAGAGAGAGAAAGAGAGAGAGAGAGAGAGAGAGAGAGAGAGAGAGAGAGAGAGAGAGGAGAGAGAGAGAGAGAGAGAGAGAGAGAGAGAGAGAGAGCACCGGTGCCAGCAGGGACCGTGTTGTTAGCATCTGGCTAGCTAGCTGCACTAACGGACATAAGGCGCTGTTTCCACAACAAGCTGGAGGAGAGTCCTCTTGGAGAATCAGGTGAGCTAAAGGACTCTCTGAGTGTTTAGATAGTACTTTAGTCTAAGTTATCTCAGTGGGTCTCAAACGGTTTGGTCACGAATTATGTAAAAGATTATTTCCGAGGCACACCTTCATATGATCATTGTAATTATATAAAAAAACAAGAGGATACATGAAAAACAGTTATGAAATACTATATGACAGAAAAACAAGAATACAGTTTAAAAGGGGAGTGATTAGTAAAATATCCATAAATAAAAAGAACATCTATGTACAGTTCTGTTTCATTTGAGTGTTGAGAGATGTATCCATAGATCTCTTAATGATGCTCTCAAAGTGCACCAGATTGATAATAATAATAATAATAATAGCTTTGATTTGTATAGCGCCTTTCAAGGGACCCAAGGTCGCTTTACAAGTACTAGGGCAAAAAAAAAAAACATAACAAAACAATAGTCAGACAGACAAAACAACAGATCGATTAGGGGCCGAAAGCCTTGGCAAACAGATGGGACTTGAGGGCCCTTTTGAAGGCGTCAAGTGTGGGGATGTTTCGAATCTCCGCAGGGAGAGCGTTCCAGAGGGTGGGGGCTGCCACACTGAAGGCTCTGTCTCCGAAGGTTCGCAGTTTGGTGCGGGGGGTGGTAAGCAGGCCAGAGTCTGAGGACCGCAGGTTCCGGGGTGGGGCATGCGGGTGAAGGATGTCCGATAGGTACTGAGGGGCAAGGGCATGGAGGGACTTGTAGGTAAGGAGGAGGACTTTGTAGGTGATGCGGGACTTGACTGGCAACCAGTGGAGGTGGATGAGGGTGGGAGTGATGTGTTGCCACGGCTTTGTGTGCGTGAGTACCCTAGCAGCACAGTTTTGGACATACTGGAGCCTGTCCAGGGTTTTGTTGGGAACCCCGAACAGGACACCATTGCAGTAGTCCAAGCGGGTGGTGACAAACGCATGCACCAGGGTTTCGGCAACCGACTCCGAGAGTGACGGTCGGAGTCTGGCAATGTTCCTTAGGTGGTAAAAGGCTGATTTGGTCAAAGATTTTACGTGGGAATGGAAGGAAAGGGTGGAGTCAAGGATGACACCCAGGTTGCGGGCTTCAGGAGATGGGGAGATGGAGCAGCCGTCAACCTCAAGGACGAAGTCACCAACCTTCTGGAGCAGGGCCTTGGGTGCCACAACCATGAGCTCTGTTTTATTGCTGTTCAGCTTAAGATAGTTGGAAGACATCCATGTTTTGATGTCATGCAGGCAGTTGATGAGAGACTGAGGGGGGAGCTGGGAGGATGGGGTGGTGCTGAGATACAGTTGGGTATCATCAGCGTAGCAGTGGAAATTGAGTCCATGATGTCGGATGATCTGGCCGAGGGGGAGCATGTAAATGGTGAACAGGAGGGGGCCAAGCACAGAGCCCTGGGGTACACCGTGGTGGACTGGGGCCGGGGGTGAGTTTGAGCCACTGATGGAGACAAACTGTTTCCTGTTGTGGAGGTAGGATGTCAACCAGGACAGCGCTGTGCCAGTGACACCTAGGAGGTCTGAGAGGCGGATGAGGAGGATGTTGTGAGAGATGGTATCAAATGCTGCAGAGAGGTCCAGAAGGATGAGGATGCTGAGGCGGCCAGAGTCAGCAGCAATGAGGAGGTCGTTGGTGATCTTGATTAGGGCGGTCTCAGTGCTGTGTTGCTGTCTGAAGCCGGATTGGAAGGGCTCATAGAGCTCATGGTTGGACATGTACAGATGGAGTTGGCCGGCGACCACTCTTTCCAGAGTTTTGCTGAGGAACGGAAGGTTGGAGATCGGCCGGTGGTTCTGGAGGTCGTCGGGGTCCAGGCCAGGTTTTTTGAGTATGGGGGTGACTGAGGCCAGTTTGAAGCTGGTGGGGACTATACCAGGAGCCAGAGAAGCGTTGATGATGACCACCATGTAGGGACAGAGGGTGGGTAGGCAATCCTTGACCAGGGCTGTGGGCATGGGGTCCAGGGAGCAGGTGGAGGTATTGGCCGAGCTGACCAGTTTGGCCACTTGGAGAGCATCCACAGGGGAGAAGGAGGAGAGGTTGGAGTGGGAGAGGCGCGGCGCTTGGGGTGCGTTACCAGGTGAATGAGGTGCAGGTAGGGGAGAAGGGCCAGTCACCAGGAGCTGCTGATGGATGGCCTCGACTTTCGCCTGGAAGAAGTCGAGGAATTTGGAGCACAGATCGGGAGCCCCTGAGGGCTGGAGGGCGTCAGGGGGCCGTAGTAGGCGGTTGATGTTGGAGAATAGTCTTCTGGGGTTGCTTTGCTGAGCACCAATGAGACGGGAGTAGTAGTGAGTCTTGGCATGGGAGAGAGCTTCACGAAAGGCCAGGAGGTGGACTGTGAGGCCAGTTTTTTTGGAGAGCCTCTCCAGCTGGCGACCAGAGGCCTTCAAACGGCGGAGTTCAGTGGTGAACCAGGGGGCAGGGCGGGTGAAGGAAACAGTCCTGCTTTTAATGGGGGCGAGAGAGTTGAGACTGAGGGATAGGGCAGTGTTGTAGTGGGCTACCAGGCCGTCCACGGTGGAGTCGGAGGGACCCGAGGCCATGTGGGTAGATATCAGGTCGGATAGGGCCGGTGCACTCACAGTCTTAATGTTCCTAAACATAATGGTGCATTTAGGATGCTGCCTGGGCAGGGAGACCGGAACAGTGAAGAGGATGGCGTGATGGTCAGATACAGCCAGGTCGAGGCGCTGTAGGTCGGGGGGCGGAGAGCCGGGAGAGCACACTAGATCCAGCGTGTGGCCTTTGATGTGGGTGGGGCCCTGGACATGTTGCTTGATGCTAAAGCAGTCCAGAAGTGAGAGGAATTCAGCAGTGAATGTGCAGTTACTCAAGTCCACGTGGATGTTAAAATCACCGAGCAGGAGAGTAGATGGAGACATGGAGCAGAGAGAGGTGAGTAACTCAGACAGCTCAGACAGGAAGGTAGTGGAAGCTTTAGGTGGGCGGTAAATGAGGGCAACCTGGAGCGGAGCAGACCCAGCCAGCTTGAAGACAACACACTCAAATGAGGTGGTAGTAGGTACTGGGAGTTCTTTAACCAGGATGCCAGCTCGGTGGATAACAGCCAATCCACCGCCACGACCCAGGGAGCAGAGCGAACGGGAGGTTCGGTCGGATGACGTTGTTTGTTTTGATGACGACATCGCCGTGCGACAGACCGTCTGTCAGAAACAACTGCGGGGATAGGAGTTTCGGAGTAGAAAAACTTGCATCTGGATGCCCGGTGTATGTAGCGGGGACGACGCAGAAGCCCAAGGGATTTGATAACGGTAAGGCAGTCGGGGATAGTGTGGTAGAAAAAGTTACGAAGTTCCAGCGAGGAGTATTGGAGCAGCATCACGAGAAGAGCGGCGAGCCAGCTAGCAGCTAGCACCATTAGCCCTGCAGAAACCGGACCTCGAACCTCGGCAGCGGTGATGGAAAACAGCCCAGTTGGAATGGCCGGACTGATGCTTTTAACTTCAATATTTTTCAAAAGAATCTTCCCGGGGGAGCATGCAGGACCCCCCTTGAGGATGTTAGGTCCACCCCCCACTTATAAAATAGCACTTTACCCCTGCTTACACCTACAGTATATGCCGTGAGCTGATTATCGAGCCTACATTGTAACAGTCGCGGTTGTACTGTGTATGTGCGTGGGGAGTGTTGCAGTAGAAAATTCCACTGTAGCGCCCGGTACCTTAAATGGGAAACCGTACATGTTTGGGCACCCTCTATGAAACGTCAAGCTACCCCACAGCACCCCCAAAAGAAAATCGCTGGCGCCGCCACTGTGGGCTAAGCCCATAATGTTTCCAGGTCCAGGAAACGCCCTTGGACAAAACCATCAATTTGTAGAACTGATCTTGAGTCATCATTTATCACCAAGTTCGGATATTTTAATCAAAATGTTTAATCGTTTCAAGAAATTGTGCCAGAGATGATAATAGGGGGTAAAAGTCAATCATTATAATCATCCAATGACTTTTCTTAGTAAACAGTAACTACAAAGACATAATAAGGTTTGCATCTGCAGTAGAAAATGCATAAACTCAATGTGTTCTTGGTTGATGTTGGAGTCTTTAAATCATCCTTGCCTACTGGGCCATTTGAGGAATTTTGTTTCAATTACTTTCTTTGCATAAGAAGGGCACACTGCTTCCCAGTCTGGCCCTCAGAGGTACATTCCCCCTTGCATTACTTCTGTGCCTGAAAGCTTGGAATAAACCCACATTCACAGAACACAGTTGATAGGCAACACAAGGGATAGGAGAGAGGAATAGGGGTACCACTGTTATTTAATAACGCAATGGCAAGGCTCTGTTGTTTGTCCATATCTTTCTTTCCTTCTCTTTGCCAGTCCCAGCAGATCGACAGACGTTGTACCGCT